>NW_015623656.1:159372-213327 GCF_001515625.1 Sinocyclocheilus rhinocerous
GAACGAGTACAAAACCTCCCGAACAAAAAACACATGTGAACAGGACTGAGAAACTAGTGATCTCTTATGTAAACAGATGCATATGAAAAATAATGCGATCATCAGCAATAGACAGCATATAAATGAAAACTGCATAATGTTATGAAGTAAAATGTTGATCTAGAAAGTGATGTCTGTGCAAGCTTTGGAGGTGTTGATGGAAGCGATTTACTGGATTTATGCTTTGATAATCGTACTGAATATTATCCAGATGTAGTTTTTGATAAAAATGTGATTTTCTCACCTTTTTGCTCAAAATAATGCATTTTTTTATGAAACCTACCTATATTCAAGTGTTGATAAAAAAAAGAATGCTTTAAGCTAGAATAAAACGGATTTTTTGGTTTAAAAAAAAGTAGAGGCTCTGATCTTATTTTGGTGTATTGCATATTCAAATGAAATATTCATACAGCAAAATATACTGGAGGCCATCAAATTTTAGTGAAAATCATCAAAATCGCTGGTGGTGGCTGGCAACTTTTTTCAAAAATGCTGGCGGGGAAAGAGTTAACTAAAACAATTAAACTAGTTTTTGTATAATTGAAATAAAGTTTAAACAAATTATAAATATTAGAATATTTATTTTATAAAACTCAATGAAATGTTGGATTGGTGACTAAGTAAAAAATGTTACAGCTGAAGCACTAAAATTATTAAAACTAAAACTGAAATAATGAAAGCTAAACAGAAATATTGAAATTAATGAATAAACCTGACAAAAGCACATAAAATGACTAAAACTAACTTTTAAACAATTAAAAAAAAAATGTAATTCAAAATATTAAAAATACTATAATGGTATATAAATAATACTACAATAACACTGCCAACAGTACACTGACAAGGCAAAGTGACATATTTAGATAATTAAATTATTATAATAAATATTTTTATATATTATTATAATATTTTACAGCAAGAACATATTTCAATATTGATAATAATATTAACAATATTAAATATTACATTATGAATTGTGTATTTTTAATAAAATAATGTCCTAATTATATATCAATGTAATTAAAGAAATTAATTAATGCCACATTCAATGTGATTTCCCTGTGCAGATCAGTGTCACAAAATATTTTGGCCTTTGTAATTTATTATAATAAATATTTTTATATATTATAATAATATTTTACAGCAAGAACATATTTCAATATTGATAATAATATTAACAATATTAAATATTACATTATGAATTGTGTATTTTTAATAAAATAATGTCCTAATTATATATCAATGTAATTAAAGAAATTAATTAATGCCACATTCAATGTGATTTCCCTGTGCAGATCAGTGTCACAAAATATTTTGGCCTTTGAAATTGTGCTTTTCAATATATATACACATATATATATATATACACATACATGAAAACGTATTCTATAAAGCTAAGCTACATAATCACAACATGAAAATACTTTCTCATTCATCTCTAACTGGTAGAGAACAAAACCTGCTGTTATTTCGAGTAATTCCGATCTAATCTGAATGGGTTGTTCAACTGTCTATTGTTTTTAACAGCATTCAATAGCCACACTTCTCTATTTACCAGTGTTGGCTGAGATGAAGCCCAGGGCAAAGGGTGGCGTATCTCCCAACTGCACTGACACATTGACATTAGACACGGAAGAGTTTATCATCAGGGGAGCGTCCAGCTGAGGGAAACGCCTGGGAGAGACGAAAGGACACTTATGAGAGAACAATAAACAAGACCTCCATTACTGCCCAATCTGGGACGCTCAGAAAGCAAGCGGGCGATTTATACCTTTTTTTACGAGTCGTTTTTTTATGCGAGAGCTGGTCCCATGATAACATGTCCAGCCAATGGGAGAACTCTTGATGACGGTAGTGGATGATACAAGTGTTGACGGTGACCGTGCTAGAGATGTCAACAGATGTCACCTTAAGAGAGAGTGACGGTAGAAACAATAATGAAGAACAAAACAAACACGAAGCTGCAAAGAAAGATTTTGATTTGCATAGAGAAATCATATAGAAAGCGAGCAAAACAACTCACCTGCAGTATTGTTCTGAGTGTGTTCAGACATAAAATTCTCTGTCGGCTTTGTGACAGTAAAAGACCATCTGAAAAACACCCAGTACCCACAATACGTAGCTTTAAGTGTGTGTTCAGATCCCTAACTCTAAGCAAAAATAACAGTGATAAAGAGTGTGTTCATGTGTACTTTACCCTCCAGCAGAAGCTCCAGACGGCTCTGTGGGAAACTGAGCTCAGGGGAGAAACTCTTCAGAGGAAGCTGCTCATCATCACGATCATAACCCAGCTTCAGAGATTTTAAAGTCCAGTTCAAAAGTCTGCAAAACAAACATAGTTTGTTAGAACACAAAAATAAAATTCAAGATTGATCAGAAGAACTGTAACATCACTGCTCACCTCTTCTGACTGTGCATGGAGAGTGTGATATTAGTGTTCTCAAAATCCACATTGACCTTCTGTGGAATCAGGTTGTGAAGACGCTCAATTGCTTCAGTTTGGATGTAAGGGTCTTCTTTGTCATCTTGAAGAGGCAGGCACAAACACCAAAAAGCTTTAACATTTATATTTACAGCAAGGTTAATTACTATATTATATATATCATATTATAGTATAGTATATATTAATAAAATTACAACAGTTTTCACTAGTTGAAATAATATGAAAGTTAACAGAAATAAAATAGAATACATAAACTAATTTTATTTCTGCTACGTGCCAAGGCAAAATTTGAAGATGAACATGAATTACTGAAATATGTAAAACCTTAACTGAAATTAATGAAAACTATAAGCTATAAAACAATAAAAAACATATTTATAACTAAAAACCATATTTAAAATAAATAAATAAATAAATAAAACAAAATTACTAAAACTTTGACTGAAATTAAAATGGAAAATATATATTTAAAAAACACATTTCAAAAATAAAAACTATAAACTATAATGATTTACAGCAGGGATGCACAAAAACCTAACTGCGCGCACGCACACACACACACACACACACACGTGTCAATTATTATCATCATTACTAAATATAAATATTTAACAAAATAAGAATATACTACTGTAATATTTCACTGTAAAGAAAAATAAAATAATTTTATTTTAAAGAACTGTAAAATTACAATACTACTATTTATTGCATCTTAATTTTTTTCATTTTCAGATATTAAACTATCAGACTTTTCTTTTGATGGAAAACCGCAGGATGTCAAAAGCTTCTCTTTTGTTAACGACATCCGGTTTAAATTTTTTTTATTAAATTGCAGCCTTTGCCATTTGATAATTGCACTAAGCTAAATTACGATTTCGGATGTATTATGACTAACTGCATAGCTTTAATGTAAGGTGTGTAGCTTAAAGGTCAAACCTGCAGTGTGAGCTGTGCAGACAGCAGGAGCAGCTCCTGGAGGTTTGGGGAGCTGGCTGAGGAACAGGCCCTCGTGAAGCTCAGCCAGCAGAGTTCTCACACACAGTCCCAGACGACCCGGCCTGAGACCAGGCAGACTCACGTCACCATTCAGGGCCAGACTCAGCGATACCTCAGCCAGACACGTGTCCTGCTAATGAGAGCACAGGCATTCAGTTACCACCTTGTAACCATTTAACCCAAACGTTTATGTTTTGTACACAACATAGTGAATTAACACCTTAACTCATGAATGTTTGCTGTACATACCAGTCTGCTGCTCTTCAGAACTTTACTGCTAAGTTGTCCCACTGAGAAATCCCAGGCCAACCTGACAACATATCAACAAGTTGTCATTTGAGTAGGCAGTTGGGTAGCTTGTTTCTCTAAAGGGCTTGGTCAGGCCCAAAATAGTGAAAGATTGTGGCTTGATCCTTGTGGAATAGGAATAGGGATGCACAGTATACTGGTATATTGGTTATTAAAATAAAAAGTATATTTATCAGTAGATATTGGATAATTAATTGTGCATGTTCATTACACTAGCATTCAAAAGTTTGGGGTTAGTAAGATTTTTTTTTTGTTATTTGCTTTTATAATTAATACTTTTATTCAGCAAGGATGCATTTAATTGATTAAAAAAAGTGACAGTATAATGTTTACAATGTTGTCAAATATTTCCTGTTGTTTTAAACTTTTTATTTAGAAAAGAATCCTGAAAAACAAAATGTAAACTGAAAACTGAAGACCAGAGTAACGGCTGCTGAAAATTCAGCTTTATCGTCATTCATCAGAAGAATAGAATTACATTTTTAAAAGTAAAAATAGAAAACAGTTATTTTAAATTGTAACCATTTTACAAATGATTACTGTTTTTATTGTATTTTTGGTCAAATAAATGCAGCCTTGGTGAGCATAAGAAACTTTTTAAAAAACATAAAAATCAGTCAATCAATAAATCAAATTCAAAAACAAAAAATCTTACCAATCCCAAACATTTTTTAATTTTACTTTACCTTTTTCTCACTTAAAGCTAATTATAAGAAAAAAACTAGTAATAACACTATTAAATAAATATCCATTTCTCATACTGTGCGCTATAATATTATGATGCCTAAATTGTACTTGTAACATTTAAAATTTTAAACAAAATAGCATAGAATTTAGATATTAACCATTTATTGCCATGGTCAATCGTGGCCATTTGTTACTCATTTACAGTGGGGAAAAAAAGTATTTAGTCAGCCACCAATTGTGCTCACAACATGAAATTAAGTACAGGCTTAATGGTTTTAAAGCTTCATGCATCCCATTCGGTTGGTGAAGTGAGCTTTACCCGCTATGCACACAGCTATCAGTCACACAACACCATGCAGAAGCCTTTTTTAAAAGAAGTTCTTCTTTTTTTTTACAGGCTAATCACCTTTTACTTTGATGATCCAGCAGCAAAGTGATGGCAGAGGATGTCATGTGCCAGAGGGACTCAGGCAGGGCCAGATTCAACACCATCACATTTATAGAGTCAATGTGGAATGACAGCAGCTGCAAAACAGACACCACTGGAAAATTTAAAGGTGACATATCATGAAAATCTGACTTTTCCAGGTTTTAAGTGCTATAATCAGGTCCCCAGTGCATCTACCAACCAAGGAAACGTAAAAAAGATTAACCCAGTAACTTTGTTTTGGGAAGCCTTTTTCTGCAAGCGTCTGAGAAAACGAGCGCGTCTGATTTCGCTCCCTTGGTGACGTGGCAAAGGGATCTCATTATAATATTACCGCCCCTTAATCTGTCAGTTTCCACCCATGACGCAGTTATTGTGTTTTTGCAAGTGACAACGGTGTACTAGTTCTAATGCCATGGCGAAAGTTTGAGCAAAACATGCAAATTGTTCTGTCATTGGCTGCACAGACAAGCAGCAGTGGATTTATTGATTTATTTACTGTATATTGCTGCTGCCACACAGATCTAAAATAAACATGCAATTTATTTCCTAGCTGTTTACCTTCACAGACATAACCGACTGTTTTTGTAACTCGTGTGTTTTTAACGTAACCTTTGTGTGTGAATGAGAACTTAGATTAGTATGATTTCAGAGCGATAAACATGATAATCAGAACCAAAACAGATGTTTTTTAGCAGGTCCGAGCTGTAATGGCGCAGCTCTGTTCTGGAAAAGGGGGCGGGGAGCGGCAGCTCATTTGCATTTAAAGAGACAGGCCCGAAAAACAGCGTGTTTCTGCTTCCACTCAAAATAGGCATTTTCAAAATGATATAATAAATGATCTGTGGAGTATTTTGAGCTGAAACTTCACAGACACATCCTGGGGACACCAGAGACTTATATTACATATTGTAAAAAGGGGCATAATATGTCTCCTTTAAAGGAACTGTACAATTGTATCCCCAGTATTGAACTTGCAGTGAAAGTCCACGGAGAACGGCATTCCATTCTTTCATATAAAATTATGAGATAAAAGGTAGGATATAATTTTACACAGGCCAACTGAGTAAGTGAACATTAAGGAGTATAATTTTTAAATCTTGTAGTGATATTTTTGAAATAGTATGAGCTTTCTTGTCTTGCCCCATTGAATTTCATTGCAAGTGCATTACTATAACACCCTTTTCTTTTCTTCAGAACAATATATATTGCTCTTCTGTGGTAATCAACAGCATGTCAGCTTTGCATTGAGCTTAACTTGTACTGAACCTGGGATTCTCCAAAACAACAGTCAAGTTGATTACCTGAGAGAGGAGGTGCAGGGTAGAGGGACTCGGAGGAGGTCTTTTGGAATTCTCCTCATTGCTTTTAGGAGCCCGGGGCCTAAATGGCTCCTGTAGGTCAAAGCGGACTCGAGCCTCACCCACACACAACGCCAAAAACCTCCTAATAAATACAACACAATCACAATGACCGATCATCAACAGACAATATTTACACTAACTATGTCTTATAATTATACTTACGGCAAGTCCGGGTTAACTATTTTGCAAGAAATCCATATCCTGTCAATTTCCTACAAAACAGAAAAAGGCTTTATAGTGCTAGAATATATATTAAACATCACTGCACCACACCAGTTGCAACTCTTAACTACATACAGTCTACTGCATCATATTTGATATGCAAATTTCTACTTATAAGGCCTTTATACTATCAACATGACCCACCTGTTGTACATAATCTACTACATGCCTTCTGTAATCTGACTGATAGTTTATACTTTTTAGCACGCAAAAGGCCTTTTAGTAGGATTGTTAAAAAAAAAAAAAAAGCCCGTCTTCAGGTAGTGGCGTTTCGCTGTGAAATATTTACTGATTTTTATAAAGTAAACGTAAGAATAACTTTTATAATTAGAAATATTTTAAGATGAACATTTACTGGGCTGAAGCAACTTAGCTTTACTTAATTGTCCATTTATTACTTAAAAATCACTTTAAAATGTAAGCATCAAATATGAAACATCAGGCATTTATTTGTCCATCTCTCAATCATCGTTGCACTGCACTGCATTATATTTTTTGCACCCCACAATAATAACTACAGAGCTTTGATTATAAAACTTAAGTGACGTGACATGTGGCCAAGTATGGTTACCCATACTAGGAATTAGTGCTCTGCATTTAACCCATCCTTAGTGCACACACAGCAGTGAACACACACACACCGTGAACACACACCCGGAGCAGTGGGCACTGGGCAGCCATTTTTGCTGCGGCGCCCAGGGAGCAGTTGGGGGTTCGGTGCCTTGCTCAAGGGCACCTCAGTCGTGGTATTGAAGGTGGGAGAGAGCGCTGTACATTCACTCCCCCCACCTACAATTCCTGCCGGACCTGAGACTCGAACTCGCAACCTTTGGGTTACGAGTCCGACTCTCTAACCATTAGGCCACGACTTCCCCACATTAGCATTTAAATATCATCTTACTAAGACAAAAAATTTGAAAGATATAGAGTGACAAGTCATATGTACATGCATTATATGCAAGCAGTCTGATTTCATTGATTTTCGAGGAATCCCTCATACTTTTTTTTGCCCATATAAATATTAGCAATTGCACCAAATTCATATTTTTGGGCCTCTGAATAAAATTAAGGTGTTTTTTCCTCCTCAAATATGACCTCTAGATTCTCACCATGTCATACTACATGAGCCATAAAAGGCTGATGCATTAAAAATGATACTCGACAAAGCACATATGTAAACTTTTAAAAATATTTTTGTCTAAAAGTTCAATAAACACTTCCAAATAGATAGATAGATAGATAGATAGAATTGCTACTTATTTTTTAAACTAAAGGGGCACGAAGGTTTAATGAGTCTTCCCATCTTTATAGACGAAAACTCTGCAATTCTCAGTCTTATTTTAACTATTAAAAATTACAGTATGTAAATGGCCAGTTTTATGATTTGGACAGTCAGCTGACTGTCATCTTTATCTCAGACAGTGTCACCTGACCACAGGTCACCTTGCACTAGTGGTTCTCAACCTTTCTGGACGCTTTTTGGTTAAGCTGTTTCCTCTGTTATTTCTGCAGTGCAACGACAATGCAGCTTAAAAAAAAAAAAAGATTTATAATTTATTTTTTTATTAAATTTAGAAATTCAGTGTTGATATATTAAATTAAAACATGATTTATTTCGTAAGTATATAAGATTCAAGATTCTATGTTTTTCAATGAAAATAACAGTTACTGAGGAGGAAAAGAAATGTGATTTCAGCTTACGCATTTTTAAAAATTTTTATTTATTATTTATTAATATTTTTGGCCTTTTAATTTCATTTAAAAAGGGGGCCAACACTTTTTCACACCACTGTATTTACACTTTCAAGAGAATAACAACATAATCATGAAGATTTACTTTTTATAATTACACAAATATGCATATTTTTCACCATGTCCAAAAGTAGAGAGATGCCGTTTTTTTTAGGAATACTTGATAAAGTCAATGTTATTTTCATGAAATAAAACGATCATCATTTCCGAACCACTGAAATGTATAATTACAAAAATCTGGTTGACTGAACATCCTGGATCTTTTCAAGCAGTTTCAATAAAGCCAGACAGTGTTTATGCTGAAGCCTTCTGCTTGTTGTGTTTGACAAACCACTCGTCACTCTTATCTGCAGCCATGGCCTGTGAAAGCAACCAAACAGAAAACACATGAATGCGGTTTGAAAGTGGATGACAGGATTTCCTTTATACTATATAATGTGGTGAGACTGATTACCTCATCCAGTAAATCATTCCCCTTTGGGTCCACAGCAGAAAGCTGCCTGAATGCCTCATCGCCCACAAAGCAGATCTCATGGCCATCCTACATGAAGTGGAGATCCGACTCAGCCAAGAAAACACTCAGGATCAATCTCAGTACATTAGACAATAAAGACTCACAGGATCTGCAAGAATGACGACTTCCACCGTGGCTTTTCCAGGTGTGTCCAGCCTCACAAGAGGGGTTAGGATTTTCTGCTTTTCTTTTTTCATTAGCGCTTCAATGTCTGGTAACTGCAAAACAAAGAAATTTCTTTAAAATGACACCAAGTAGAATGGATATTGTTGGCTGATGTTGGAATAGCTGACCTGATCCCGAGGGCAAGCGAATGCGATCCTTCCAAAAGCAGTTCCATGATCCACAGCGCCTCCAATGTCCTGTAACTCCAGCTTACACTACAAAAGCACACCACTTAATAACAAACAATAGTACTGTGAAATATTAAAGCTATTTAAAACAACCATGTTCTATTTGAATATATTTTAAAATGTAATTTATTCCTGTGATGCAAAGCTGAATTTTCAACAGCCATTACCAATGTTGAAAACCACTTAATAATTGGGTTTGATTCTTTGAAGAATAGAAGATTCAACAGAGCAGCATTTATTTGAAATAGAAATATTTTTTAACAATATGAAAGTAAAGTCTTTCCTGCCACTTTTGATCAATTTGATATAAAATAAAAGTGATTTTCTTACAGAAAAAAATTTAAAAACCTTACCAATCCCAAACTTTCGAATAGTAATGCATATATACACTTGTATAAATTAATTTAATTCCAAAAAGGGCCTGATATACATTATATAAAAAGAAGATAACCAAACTAATTCATGAGGTCTTGCTTGTCCTAGCATGTCCTCATAATTTAATTATTGCCAAAAATATAATAAATTGATTATTTTCAGCCAAACCTGATTATCTGAGAATCCCATTAAGGCAATCTTTTTGTGTACCGTCAAAATCTCATACCGGCCCATGCCTAGTTTGGGGTCGGTAAGATCTTTTAATGTTTTTAAAACAAGTCTCTTATGCTCACCAAGGCTGCATTTGTTTGATGAAAATACAACAATAAAAACAATAATATCGTGAAATATTATCATTAATGTAAAACAACTGTTTTCTATTTTAATATATGTGAAAACGTAATTTATACAAAGCTGAATGATGATTTTCAGCATCATTACTCCAGCCTTCAGTGTCACATGATCCTTCAGAAATCATTCTAATATGTGACACTGGAGCACATAACCAGTCTTAAGTCGCTGGGGTATATTTGTAGCAATAGCCAAAAATACATTGTATGGGTCAAAATTATTGATTTTTCTTTTATGCCAAAAATCATTAGGATATTAAGTAAAGATTTTCAAATAATTGTATCTCGGCCAAATATTGTTCTATCCTAACACACCTAATACATCAATGGAAAGCTTATTTATTCAGCTTTCAGATTATGTATAAATATCTCAATTTCGAAAAATTGACCCTTATGACTGGTTTTGTGGTCCAGGGTCACATATGGAAACATTTCTGATTATTATCAATGTTGAAAACCTCTTAATATTTTGTGTAAACTTTCCAAGCATTCTTTGATGAACAGAAAGTTCAAAAGAACAGAAATATTTTTTCATCAATTTAACATATTCTTGCTGAATAAAATTGTTATTTCTTCCAAAAAATGTATATATAGTAGTGCTGTCAAACGATTAATCACGATTAATCGCATCCAAAATAAAAGTTTTTGTTTACATAATATGAGTGTGTGTACTGTGTATATTTATTATGTATATATAAATACACACATATACTGGATATATTTTGAAAATATTTACACGTATATTTATATTCGTGTAATTTATATTATATATAAATATATTTAATATATAAACATAACATATTTCTCTTAAATATATATGTGAATGTGTGTGTATTTATATATACATAATAAATATACACAGTACACGCATATATATTACGCAAACAAAAAATAAATATTTTGGATGCGATTAATTGCGATTAATCATTTAACAGCACTAATATATAGTAATGTAAATATACATTTGTATAAATTAATTTTCTTCCGTAAAGGGCCTGATGTAAGTTTTATAAAAAGAGGATAACCAAACCCAAAGCATGAATTCATTAGGTCTTGGTGAGTGGCATGGTGCCCTCATAAATTAATTATTGCCAAAAATATAATAAATGTATTATTTTCAGCCAAACCTGATTATCTGAGAATCCCATTAAGGCAATCTTTTTGTCCTCATTTTTCTCAATAACCTTCATTCCCAGCAGAGCAGACCAATAATGAACAGAACGCTGCAGATCAGACACTGCCAGAGAGACTTTCTGGACAGGATCTGTTACCAGGACCAGAAACAATCAGTTAGGAGTCAGTATACAATGGCACACTTAACTACTACAGTTAACACATATATTTACTTCCATATTTCATAAAGGAAGTTCTCACATCCTTATTATAACACACAATTAGTGCAAATACCCACCACAGTTGGGCAGTTCCTTGTCTATAAGGTAAAAGCGGTATCCTCCCGGAGCTTCAGTCATGTAGAGAGACTCTTCGACTTGTGTTAGAGGCCAGTTTAACCTCTTAGCATTACTCACAGCCTGACTGGACTGCAGAGTGAGACCCTAATATTGAAGAGCACAGGGAATCACAGCTTTATTTAGATAGGATCCCATTTAACAGAAAACATGCAATGGGGGCCAAAGGTCTAAAACTGCTTGTGAAAATTCTTCTATTGTAATCTATTAAATATAATATAAAATAATAAATAAATGTGTTATGCCAATTCAAGGCTGAACTGAAAAATTATGATGATCAGGTTATCCAGCATGATCACATGAGAGTTCACATGATTAGTGTCACAAATTTATGTACATTTCATTCGTGGCCGAGACATTTGGTAGAATCTGACATTTTATATGATATTTGGCACGATTTTAGCCCGATTTTTCACTCGCCGACAGGTTTTGCGAAAATGTATGTACATTTCATTCGTGGCCGAGACATTTGGTAGAATCTGACATTTTATATGATATTTGGTCCAAAAATCATAATTACTGTATATATATATATATACAGTATCTCACAGAAGTGAGTACACCCCTCACATTTTTGTAAATATTTTATTATATCTTTTCATGTGACAAGTTCAACACTGAAGAAATGAAACTTTGCTACAATGTAAAGTAGTGAGTGTACAGCTTGTTTGTCAGTGTAAATTTGCTGTCCCCTCAAAATAACTCAACACACAGCCATTAATATCTAAACCGCTGGCCACAAAAGTGAGTACAACCCTAAGTGAAAATGTCCAAATTGGGCCCAATTAGCCATTTTCTCTCCATGGTGGCCACACTAAATATTGACACTTTGGGCCCAATTTGGACATTTTCATTTAGGGGTGTACTCACTTTTGTGGCCAGTGGTTTAGACATTAATGGCTGTGTGTTGAATTATTTTGAGGGGACAGCAAATTTGCACTGTTATACAAGCTGTACACTCACTACTTTACATTGTAGCAAAGTGTCAATTCTTCAGTGTTGTCACATGAAAAGATATAATAAAATATTTACAAAAATGTGAGGGGTGTACTTACTTCTGTGAGATACTGTATATTATGGTTTCACATGTTTAGATTCTACTTTATGTGTGGTTTCAAGTTAGAAATGATTTATATTCATTTATTAGTCATTTACCAGAAAGTCATTGCCAAGGCGATATTCACCCACTCCATAATTATAGGTCAACTCTGCAACAAAGTGGTCATCTTCTGGTCCAAAGCCTACCATGGTTTTACTCCATTTTCCATCATATGGACTGAAAACAAACAAGTTATATGCTTAAGCTAATATTGAGAATTTGATACAGGTTATACAGGTAACTAAGCTTTAGTCAAATAAATATAAAAGTATGACTTAACCCATTGCAGGTCGCTTTGCAGCCCTCCTCAAATTCTTCATGCCGCAGAATCTGTAGATTAGAATTATTTATTATTGTTTATGAATTTAGGTTTTGAGTCCGAGCATAGACGGAAAATACGCGTGCCAACCTGCATTTGGTAATAGCGTGATTAACTGGCTTATCAAAAATATTAGGAGGCAAAGTTCCCACTGTATTATTTACATAACAGAACTATAATTTTACAATAAGATCAGTAGACAGCTCTTCTACCTTCATTCCTAAGACATCCCTGTAAAAAGTGGCTGTTTTGGTCCTGTCTCCTACTTTAAAAACAAAATGCAGTGCTCTTCTTAGTGCCATCACTTTTGAAAGTCTCCTACTGTAAACGCGCTGATCACACACTCTGTGTCAATACACACACCTTGCGATCGACTGCTCTGCTGTCGACAGCCCACAGACTAAACCAAAATAATTAACGTTAGTTTCATTTCAACGCGCATTCGCAATGCCATTATAAACGAGGGCACATTACGTCAATATTTTTAATATACTGTAATGCAAAATAACATGCTACAACATGTTGAATTGAATCTTAATAACACATTTCTTGGTGAATTCTTACATGGTACAGTCCATACTAGTGCTGGGGCACTGAGTCAACCACGCGAATCGGTTCCAATGAACAGTTCGTTCCAACGAATTGATTCAAATATCGCTTTTTAAAATATCGATATCGACCTGTTCTTTTTTATTAAACAGTTACTTACAGATAATTACATACAGAGACAAAACAAAGCAAAGGAAAAGAGTCAGAGAAAAAAAGTATATGCAACCAGCCAGGGTAAACAACAACAAAGTAATAAATTCACGTCTTAAGAAGGCACAAAGGATGAATAACAAAGAAATACCGTTTTCATTGCTTTCGGATGGACAGAATTTTGGATAGTTTCCAGATACTTGTTTTAGTCAACTCTGAATAAAGTAAAAAGAGTTTTGGAGCCAGTACATTTTTGTTTGTGTATATGAAATTTGGCTAACAGGAAACATAAATTAATTATGTAATATTTTCCTGTATCTTCTTTTAAGTGGTCAAATAATAATAATAATAATAATAAAAAAACGTTTTAAAACAAAAAGAGAAGCCACTTACAAAATAAAATTGGACAAACATTAAACATTCTGACCAAAAGTTTTCTGTATAAGTGCATTATTGTCAAAACACATTAATAAAGTCTTCTTCAGCAGAATGACAAAAAACTGCAATTCACTTCAATGTCTGACTTAACTGTTCCCATCACTCATATCCTCAGGGCTCATTATTACGAATCAGAGATTTGATCAAGTTTATGTTTCACTATAGTAAGCAGCAAGTATATGCATATTTTAGATCAATGTCGTTTGTGTGTAATTAGTTGATAAGAGACCCGACTTCTTAAGACACCGGTGAAGTGATGCAATCAACTCTTGAAAAAGATCCGACTCAGAAGAATGATTCACAAATCGGACAGCAGTAGTTCATTCCCTGTGACGCAGGCATAGTGATGGGAAGTTCGGACCATTTTACCGACTCGGACCTTTGAGTCTCGTTCAGCAAAATGAACGAATCTTTTTTCGAGTCATTTCGTTCATTTTAACAAAATATAATTAAAATGTTACGTGTTACTTCCCTAATATGTCTACTACTTACGCAAACGTTGATCACACTACAAACAATACAAAACTGCTATAAGAAACAGAAAATATTAATTCATTGTTTACCTGGGTCTTCAGTCTATGATTAGCTCACCACCTCTTATCTGACAAGTCTTCGGGTTTGGGCTTATGGGGCTGTCACGTGATGAACGAACGACTCGAAAAACCCGAAGACTCGAAACAGGTGAACTACTTGACTAATTCCAGTACAGAACCTATAGGATGTTGCGCATGCGCGACTGAACGAATCACTCCCCGAGACGACTCGTTCTTCCCGAGTCACATTAAAGATTCGTTCAAAACGAACGAATCGTTCAAGAACGACCCAACACTAGCAGGCGATGGGCGGTCAACAAACATGGCAGCGCTCCTGTATAACGTGGGTCGTGGATTTGTTATTTTCGGGGAACGTAGTTTATTACTCAGAGGACATAATAACCAGCGGATCTTGGTGAATTCGAGGCGATATGTCCGAGCCCTCCGGCGGAGACCCGTGGCGGTCGTGTATTATGATGGCGAACGAGAGAGATTAATTAAATCAAACGAAGCAGCTGATAAAATGAACCAGAAGCTGTTCACACAGAAGGACAAACACCGAGAGAAAGTCTCAGAGAGAGCTGGCAGCCAGCAGTGGAGTGGACATGTCTCTGAATGTGCAGAAGAGTCTCCACAGATGAAGGACAAACTCTCTGGCCTGCGCTTCGAGAAGGCTCCTGCTGGAGATAACAGACTCGCGTGAGTGGAAAAATTACACCAATTTATCGGCATTCTTGAAAAATACATCAACTGAGTTTTAAATGGCAAGATGTCTGATTAGTTTACGTTTAATTTCTTTTGGTTATTTATTCATTTTCGTGTATTTAATAGAGGAGCACCACCATATATACACTATATTGCCAAAAGTATTGGGACACCCCCTTCTTTAAAACAGAAAAAGGCACTTCTGTATTTTTTCTATATGCAGACTAATGGTGTAGTTGAACAATTTTGCAGTAAATAGCTAAAAAAAAGTACCACATATCCCTCAAAACACAGCATAAATGTATTGTTGAGGAGTAAATAATAATAATAAAAAAAGTTATATCATTTGTATTATTAAAAATGCATATTTATTTAATGCAGTCGCTCTGTAAATGTGTGGGGTCGGAAGAAAATAGTTTTTGTTGTGCTTCGGCTCTGCTCCTCTGTGCAAATAAATGTACACACACATCCAGGACAAATCTTGTAATACCTCACAACCGGTGATTCCCTGGAGGGTTTGTTGTTTTGAATGATCCATGGTCATTGTCATCGTTTTGAATTATCTATGTCCGTCCCGACAGGTCTAAAATATTAATCATTTTTATAGGTTTATCAAAGTGTATTAGGGTAAAGTAAAGACATGGTTTGGAAGATGGATTGTTTTGCACTCTCTCATTAACATGTTGTTATTTTTATCAAAGAAAAAGTTGCACAGTGTAGTTTTAAGAGATCTGTCACTCTGCCCTCAGGAAGGTGGCCAGTGTTGCCCGGTCCAGAGCGTTTCGGGATAAGGAAGGTAAGGTGCTGCTGGAGGGGAGGCGTCTGATCTGTGACGCTCTGTCTGCTGGAGCGGCACCTCAGATGCTCTTCTTCAGTGCAGTGGAGCGACTGCAGGAGCTTCCTCTAGATAAACTACAGCAGGCCAAGCTCATCAAGGTCAGATATGAAGACATGAAGACCTGGTCTGACCTGGTCACTCCTCAGGGGGTTATAGGTGCGTTGCTGACTCTTTTATAAACCTAGTTCACATCTAAATGTTTATAACACAACTCCAATCACATTGTTTCCTTCAAATCGCAGCTATATTCTCAAAACCGGATGCCTCCCGCCTGGTGTTTCCAAAAGACACGCGCTTTCAGTCGGTTCCTTTGTTTCTGTTATGCGACAATATACGTGACGCTGGGAACCTAGGGACTATTTTACGCTGTGCGGCAGCTGCTGGCTGTGAGCGTGTTCTTCTTACCAAAGGTGTGTGTAATACATTTATATATTATACTTAAACCTTATAAACTTATAAAACACTGCAGCCTGTTTTCACATTCTGGGTCAGTATGTAAATTTTTTAACATTCTCATAACTTAATATGTTTCAGAAAAAAAACATTGTATTTAAATGAAGAACTTCTCATTAATGAGTAAATGTGCAAACAGGTTTTGCATATTACTATGTTATTACTACACTTACCATTTTTTATTAAAAAAGCTAGAACATTTTTTGAAACTTTAAATACTTAAGCTATAGCAAAATGAGCTGTAATGCAATAATAATTTAATATTTGATACATTTTATATGAATATATTGTTAAATGAAATTAATATAATATGATAAATATGATAATTACCTGTATTAACAATTGAAAACAATGGATTTAATTAAATTCCTTTGAACTCATAACTCATGTCATGACTACTCCAAGAGTCCAAATTTCTGAAACCTACATGTTCATATTCTGGTAAAACAACATAAATATTGCTCTAAAATTTTTATAATTCCTTTTTTTTTTTTTTTTGTCTTTTCATATAGTGTTTGTGTGTGCATATGTTTACAAAATTAATAAAAAAAAGTGGCAACAGAGATTGAAACATTCATATATATTTAAAAATGCAACAGTTTTGGAAGTGTCTAAAATGTCTGTACCCATATTTACAAGTCATTGGAGTTTGGTGATGAGTTTTTGGCGTATTTGGATCGCATATATCTGTTGGACCCAATTTAAAACTTTCCTTAATTACAATAAAAATAATAATAATAATACTTTAAACAAGAACTTATAACCTTTGACAAAAAATTAAGATTTTAATATATTTTGATATACAGTGGGTACGGAAAGTATTCAGACCCCCTTAAATTTTTCACTCTTTCACCACCACAGATATTCAGGTAATGAAATAGTTATCTATTTTAAATAGTTATGTCTCTTAAAAAATACTTATAATAGGAAAAAAAAACTATTTTAATAGTATTGACACTTAGTTTACTATACTAAAACCATGTTTTTTTGTTTTAAGAATTTTTAGAAATATTTTCCGGGTCAAAAATGACCGGAATGCATTAAAATAAACTCTAATCACTTGCTGTTTTTTTTTTTTCAGGTTGTGTGGACGCCTGGGAGCCCAAGGTTCTTCGTGCAGCAATGGGAGCTCATTTCCGCCTTCCGGTCTTTCCTAATTTAGACTGGGATGAAATTTCCAAGCACTTACCAAAGGACGTGGTTGTCCATGTAGCAGATAACAGTATAAAAGCTCCAGTTCCAGGACAAATAGAAAAAGGTTCTTTGGATGACTACAGTGAAAGTGACTCTGATGAAGAGTCCGATGATGAACCTTCACTGCCGTGTCTGAAGCCTCAGGTGTACTATGAGAGTTGGGCTCAGAGGAGCACGGCACTGGTGATTGGCGGAGAGACGCATGGACTGAGTCTGGAGGCTCGGCGATTGGCTGTGGAAACAGAGGGCAAAAGGCTCTTTGTGCCCATGGCTCCAGGAGTGGAGAGCCTGAACTCTGCAATGGCTGCTAGTATACTGCTGTTTGAAGGCAGACGGCAGCTTCTGCAGTTGTTGGACAAAACACGGCGAAGAACACGATCTAAAATCGTCAAATGAGTGTTTTTTTGTCATGTATTAAAGTTCTTTCACCAGTACTGTCCATTTTCACTTTATTTATCATTGTGCCTTTTGACTGCTTTTAACAGTTTGTCATTTATCCAGTAGATGGCGATTGTGTGTTTTGATGTACTCACCCTCAGACCATACAAGTTGTAGATGAGTTTGTTTCTTGAACTGAATGGATTTGAAGAAATTTAGCATTACATTACTTACTAACCAATGGATCCTCAGTAGTGAATGGGTGCCGTCAAAATGAGAGTCCAAACAGCTGATAAAAACCACAATAATCTACAAGTAATCCACACCACTCCAGTCCACCAGTTAATTGGTGTTGTGAAGCAAAAAGCTGTGTTTGTAACTTTAAATAATCATCTCTGGCCAAATTATGAGTTCATAACCCATAATTTTGCTTTCTTTCTCCAATGAAAAAGCTGTCAAACTGCATAGTTCTCTCCTGATTCAGACGTGGGGACTTTTTCACTGCACTATTTTAGCTGGAAGCAATGGTTTGAAGATAAAAATGTCTTAATGATGAATTAGATTCTTATAAACATTCAGCTTTTCATTTCAAACAATCAGACTGGAGTCATGTGGATTATTGTGTTGTTTTTATCAGCTGTTTGGACTCTCATTCTGACAGCACCCATTCACTGCATTGGTGAGCAAGTGATGTAATGCTGAATTTCTCTAAACCTGTTCGGTTTAAGAGACAAACTCAGCTACATCTCGGATGGCCTGAGGGTGAGTAAATTTTCAGCAAATTTTCATTTTTGAGGGAACTATTCTTTGAAGTATGTCGAACAATATGCAACAAACATTTCAAACAGTATCAGGCTATTGCTACACTGTGGCATGACCTCATTGCATTACATGTTTAATTAAGCAAGTGGCATATGGTTATTCTGGCACGATTTCTGTGAAAATATAATGTACAGTATGAAAAATGGAAACTATCATCATTATATAGATGTATAACATGTATTTAAGTGAGTGGAAATGGAAGATTGTAGGAAGTACATTGCTTTGTGGGATATTTCAGTATTTCTGGTTGTATATCGCATGATCTGGCAAATTTAAAAGGTCAACGGAGTAATATGAAATTATTACCAGAAAATCTGCTTAATGCACGCAGTATGCATACTACAGAAACTGAGTAGTAGGGTAGTATGAACTGCAAACATAGTCCCAAGTATAAAGAGAACGGAGGCATTTGAAACAGTGAGTTTTAATGGCTATGACATTTCAAACACAACCAAGGACAAGACAGACTGTGCTTTAATTGGCTACATTTCATAAAGAAGCTTGCAATTAGATGCCGTTTATTGTGCCTTCAAAAAACATAGACCGCTTTAATACAGGGGGACCTTCACAGAAAATCCACTTAAATGTCATGTTTGAGATGGGAACAGATCAGTCATTCAACAACATCAAATATCAACAAGAAGATGGGCGAAGACCTTTAAAGTATCAACTACAGACAACTGCATTAAAAATAAACAGCGGCAGCCACACAAAGAATAGCTAGTGCCTTCTATACAAGGATATCAACATCAGCTTGTTTCATGTATGCATATTTATCAGCACCCATAAGTAGAGAATCACAGCCATACAGAACCTATGGCCATGTAAAATGTGCAGTGTCTGGAAAAATAATAATAATACATCTACCAAGCTATATTTATTCTAAGCTCTTGATTCTTGAAACAATATCCAAGGATAGAAGGAAATACTTGATAAAAATCTCAATAAGCAAATCAGAACAAAGTCGTGTTCACTTGCAGCTGCAGGGGTCAATCTAATGTCTAAATGTAATGGCAAAAGACAATCAACGTTAAAATCTGCATTTTACTATCAGCGCTGTAGTAAATGCAAGGCACCACAGGAGGAGGCGGCCGCTTCGAGATGGAGGGGCACGTATTAAAAGAAGTAAAATATCAATACAAAGTACGCTTATGTTCGAACAGTCTGACAGGAAGAGAAGAGAGAGCACGCCTGGAGGTCAAGGGCCAGATGGAGGTTCGGGTAACAGGGTGCAGGGAGTTCAAGGACTTCAAATGGGCTCCGGTTTGAGCTTCTCGGCCAGAAAGTCACTAACAAACTGTTCTACCACGGCAGGTGTGATTTCCTCCACGTCTTTAACGTATTTGGCGCGGGCCGACATGTCCAGGATGGTGAGGAGAGGCGCGGCCTCAGGCAGGTTGGTGTAGTCCCGCAGGGAATCGCTCATATCATCCTGTCAGGAGATGAAAACATCAGCTGAAGTGATTATTATTGTCTGTGAAGAGCAAAATGACTACAAAAAAAGTGAAGAAATGAACTGGAAATGACCACCATGGAGACACAGGGAAACAAAAAAACTGCACTTAGTGCAGTATAAAGCTCTCGCTCTCTCGAAATCAGCATGATGCCACAGACGGGGGAGTCTCTTTCTACCCTATCCGGAGCAGAGTTGAGAGCTCCTCTCACTCCCCACAGAGAGGAGGTCTCTGCTACAGCAGGGGAGGACCAGGAGGGGGTTCAAAAACATCGCATCACCCACCTTGTTGCTTTTGAGGCACTACAACCCCAGGAAGCTTCAGAGAGATGAATCACACTGTGTGAGTGTGGAATAAAAATTCCCATTATTCCAGATGGGGGTCCCTAAATATGTGTTTGTGGGGTAGCAAAGGCAGGCGGAGTGATTTTATTTTCCGAATCTCTTCTGCAGTCTTTGTTTAAGATGTGGTTTGATCTCAATACCTCAGAAACCCTACGGCTCCATAAATGCTGCTTACAAAAAAAAACAAAAAAAAAACGAATTTAACATATCCTACATGAATTAAAGAGTAAACTGGATGTTTATGGTTTGGCAAGAATGCCTTTGTTCATATCTGTTGTCAGGGGCAAGTATCCTTCAAGAGCGGTTTCTTTTGTTTGTGGACATAGTGCATCATGATGTATTATTTAAAAACAGAACAACCACATTAAAAACAACATTATAACATATTTTAACCATATAAAGACAGAAAGTTTGTGAGCTCGACTTTAAACAAACCTACTAAGAGATGGAACGGCAGTATTGTTACAATGAAGAAAAACTAAGCATTTTACAAGAGGCTATTTGAAGTCTAACATCATTGTTACTAACCTAAAAAATACTCAGAAATCCTCAACGCTCAAGCAATACGAAGCACGAGGAATCAACCTTAGATGACTACAGATTTCCTGTTTTATGGAGCAGGAAAAGTAGATCACATGGGGTCACTGGCGGTTTTACCCATAATCACTTCCTTTTCCACGTTCCAGATGCATTCCACTGTCCGATGTGAACCCACAACACACTGCATCGGATTAACTCGGAATGATCAGGCGAGACAATGGCTGTCAAAATGTGACATACATTACAACGCGAAAAGCCTGTTTCTGGGATTTGCGCTAAATGCTCTCTTGTAAAGATTGCGGACGGATAAAAATCAGCGAAAGCCGTCCATCAGCAGAAGCAAATATAGAGAGAAATGGAGTCTGTCAGTGTAACCCTTCCAGGCTTTTAGATATGAAAAGATTACATCTCTCAGACTGTCTGCCTGTCTATGGTAAGCCATGCATCTTCGTTTGTGGAGCAGCTAACCTTGTGTAAACTGTTCTTCAACCCCGGCGGCCCTTTGGCGCACACACATAGTCCCTCGCCGCCTGCAGCGCTGAGCTCTCCGTGTGGAGACAAAGGGTCAGCCTGTGGCTGCCTCCAGCTGCTAGCGTGATAAGGGCCAGTGTGTTTACCAAATTGCACCGGCCCTACAACGTGAAGTTTATTCTGCCTATTGTGGGCCTGTAGCATTCCATAAGCATTAGCCATCTGCTCATGCAAGCACAGATATGGCTGTCTGATTGGCCAGCTGACTACGAACGGCCCGTGCTGATTGGTTATCTGAGAGCTCTGATCTGAACCCAACAGTGTTCTAGCTGTGCGCTGCAGCAGATATTAGGTTCAAATAATTGCACATTGGAAATAAATAAAAGCCATCAGTGAATGAATGTGTCTCGTTACCAAGCTCTGATTGGGTATTGCGTCACTGATTAAAGGATTATTCTCGGTTAAATACGAATTATGGTCTATCGACAGCGTCTGAGGTAGGTTGGTTTATAAAAACAAAGAAAACATCGGTGGAAAATCCTTTAAAGAAATGTTCTGATTTAAACCCAAACATAAAATAAAATATAAAATTAAAAAATAATGTGGGTTTTATTAGAAAAAAAATTAACATATACACTACTGTTTAAAAGTATGTTGTTGTTATTTTATTATTATGTTTTTTTTTTTACTGTCTTTGAAATAATCTTTTTTTTGCAAAATTGACAATGTCTTAACCTATAATAAAAACGCTAAGCAAAGCAAAAAAAGAAAAAAAAAAGAAAACCCACACACACCCATTACCACGGGAAATTATTTTGGCCCCCAGTTTGAAAAAACAAACATAAACAGCATTTACAGTCATTTTTTTACATATACACTACTGTTTAAAAGTATGTTGTTGTTATTTTATTATGTTTTTTTTTTTTACTGTCTTTGAAATAATCTTTTTTTTGCAAAATTGACAATGTCTTAACCTATAATAAAAACGCAAAGCTAAGCAAAGCAAAAAAAGAAAAAAAAAAGAAAACCCACACACACCCATTACCACGGGAAATTATTTTGGCCCCCAGTTTGAAAAAACAAACATAAACAGCATTTACAGTAATGAACCTACAATAAAAGTCTATGGGGAAAGGCATTGTGCCAGGATAAACATTTAAACACGTGTTGCAAAAGTATCACCACAAGACTTAAACTTTAGTGTTAACATGAGATTAGTGTGATATAATTCCATATAACCATTGTCTGTGCAATGTCATAATTTGTATAATAATATGCATCAATTAAAAATACAATAAAACAAACAATACAAAAAATGAAAACAAAAAAGGCAAGACAAAACAAAACCACAACACAACACAGCAAAACAAAGCAAACAAAAACAACATAACACCAAAAACAAAACAAAACAAAAAAACAAGCCAAAACACAACACAGCAAAACAAAACACAACCAAAAATAAAACAAAACCCAACACAAGTAAAGCAAAACACAACAAAACAAAGCAACATAAACAAAAACACATCAAAACACAACACAACAAATCAAACAAAAAACTAAACAAAAGACCAAACAAAATGCAAGCAAAGCAAAGACAAAAACAACCAAAAATAAAACAAAACCCAGCACAAAAACAAAACCAAACCAAACAACAACACAGCAAAACAAAACAGAGAAAACAAAAATAGTAGAGTAAGGAACTACATTGGGCACTTTTAGGGTTTAAAATGTCAGATGTTGGTAAATGTGTAGTGTAGAGCTTGGTTAAACGTGCAGGGAATGCCTGAAACTCAAACCAGGTATAGCCAAATGAGGATCTGCCATTTCAGGGTGTGCCACAAACACACACACACGCACACACACACACACACAGAGAGAGAGAGAGAAAGACTGAACAGTGGCAAGAAAGACTGAACAGTGGCAAGAAAGCTAAAGTGAGAAGGGAAAAGTAAAGAAAGGGGCTGCTAATTATCCGTTAATTACAGCTGCCTTCACTCTCTACATGACTTCCATAAAGGTCACAAAGAGAAAACAGGAGATAAGAGTTATGAAAATGTTGGCTTTCCTCCCTCTTGGCATGCAGGCTTGAAAGACGAAGAGGAGATAAGGGAGATGAAAAAAAAAAATCGAGGGAGGGGGAGAGAAAGAGAGAAGGGCACAGCTGTTTTGGCACCCTCTGGATTTGAGGCTTGTGCTACATGTGCTTGCCATTCAACTGCAGCTCCTTTTATTTACTGCATGTACATGTTGGTGATTGCAGGACGCCCTCCCGAAGGATTGTTTTACACAAATATACAGAAACAGATGGCACATCACACTTGTGTGTAAAAGCAAGCAAACATACTGATTGTTGTGGCAGAGAATAATTTTTTTTTCAAAATCTCACTCAATAAAGCCTTGAAGAAACCGTTCACCCAAAGAATGGAAAATCTCATTATTTACTCACTTTCATTTTGTTGCAAACCTGTATGACCTTTTTATTTTCGAAAGGTTGAATTTTGAATGTACTGTTCACTCTTGAATTTATGCATTCGAATAAAGGGGCACTGAAGCTTTTAAGCTTCAGTGATAAAGGAAATAAAATCATCGTAAAAGTAGTCTTGTACAACTTGTGTACTATATTCTAAGTCTTCTAAAGTGAAATGTTAGATTTATTTGACAGGCCTAAATATGGCTGCATGATACTGAAGAAAAAGGAGCTGTGCGATAATACACAATTCCATATGCAATACCATAATGTAAAATAATTTTAAATTATATTTAATTTTATTTCAATTCTGAAAATAATGTGACCAACAATTATTATTATTAATATTATTATCACGCTAAATTGTTGGCAGCAGCTGCGAGTACCTTGGGTTGACAATGTCTTAACATATAATAAAAACACAAAGCTAAGCTAAGCAAAAAAAAAAAACACACACAAATGCCAAGTAACAGTCACATACGCAGGCTATTTTTTGCTAACATAAAACTATGACTTTTCATAACATTTTTAAGAATTAAAATTATTGAAAGACGTTGCAAAATGAATAGCACAATTTGTACATTTGCATATATTTCAAAATAAACTGCACAAGCCAAGAGTAAAATTTAAGTTGTTATTCACTGATAATCTTCATATCCAGTGAATATCCAGATTGAGTCAGTCTGGATCAGTTTGATTCATGAACGAATCATTCAGACCGAAACTGATTCAAAGAAAGATCTGAACCACTGTTTACAGTGGAGTACATGAGGTAAGTAAATAAATGACAAACTTTCATTTTTGGGTGAACTTCACCTAATTGTTTGATTACATACATAATTGGACAAACATACCTCTCCAGCGACAAAAAAGAGCAGTGGTGTCTCCTCCTCCTTTGCCTTGTATTTGGCCATGATCTTCTCTGCGATTGGCTGAATGAGCTCCTTGGCCGGCTCCAGCTCTCCCTCTTCCTCAGCATCTAAATGAGAGGTTAAAAACAGTGAGATGAGAGAGGAAGATGAAGTGAAGAGTCAGTCAATAGGCTTTGAGTGCTCCTCTGCAATGATCTCAAACACAGCTTCATCTCACCTACGAACAGAACCAGGCAGGGCCCTTCATGCAGCTGCACGGCGTTGGATTCGCTGAGCTCCAGCACGGGTCGCGGGTGCCATGGGAAGAGCCCACAGTCGGGGTCATTGAGAATCTCCACCCGCCCCTGTCGCGTGATCATGTGACCCTCTGTGTCCAGTAAAATCAGTGTGGGTATACCTGGAAAAGGTTAAACGACAAAAAACTGTATAACAATATTCTTTTATATACTTATAAAGATATGTAATTATATACTTATTTAATGTCAAGATATGATTCAATAGTGCCACAAGCAAAAAATTACTTAAAATAAAATGTAATACATCACACATTTATTAAACATCAAATAGGTTATAATTGGCTGTAATTTAGTGTAATTATAGGATTCAAGCCTACAATGTTAAATCTAATCAATCAAATTAATTAATATAGACATTGCCATTTAAAATATCTAAAGAAATTGATTCTATTATTCAGCAAAAACGCATTAAATTGATTAAAAGTGACAGTGCAGACACTTGTAATGTTACAAAAGATGTCTATTTCAAATAAATACAGCAAATTAGCATATTAGAATGACTTCTGAAGAATCATGTGACAGTGAAGACTGGAGTAATGATACTGAAAACTCAGCATTGCATCACAGGAATAAATTACATTTTAAAATGTATTCAAATAGAAAACAGCCATTTTAAAGTGTAATAATATTTCACAATATTACTGTTTTTATAGTATTTTTTATCAAATAAATTAAGCCTTTATATTAATTTATTTACATTAACATTCTTTTAAAAATCACTTAAACAGTAGTGTACAATCGTTCATGTTAGTTCATTACGAATAATGTTAATACTACTTTTAAAAGTTAAGTGTCAGACTTACTGTAAAATTAACAATTTACTATTGTGTTAAACTTATTGTAAAATGTTCGTAATGTGTTACTGTATGTTTTAATGCTTGAAAAATGTTTTTACATTTTATTGAAAAGCTGTTGAAGTTTTGTTAGTGTGCCACTTTTTTTGTCGACTAGTGACAAAATGTCGATTCAATTAAAGGACAACTCATTTTATTACTTTGTATTATTGTTTTTGACATGCCTTACCACGTTTAATGGTACAGTAAGTGGAGCTGCACTGTTTTAAGCTACACAAAGGTCCTCCACACCCCAAGCACAACACCAGCACACAAAGGCACAGTCAGACGGCCTGTGGTCACACCGATCTCTCTGTACGGCCGTCCTCTCTCAAACGCTCTTTGAGATAGAAATCTGACTGCAGTATTAGTGGCCTTATCAGACTCTCACAGCGACTTCAGGCTGGAGGTGGAGGAACGGGGGAGTCAGTATCAACTCATCCAAGATGAATTCCACACATTCCAGACCGGATAGGCATGAAGCCAGTACTTTTCCTCTCAATGCATCCGCTCCCAATGGAGAAGAGACGACAGCAAAACGAAAGAGACTTTTTTGACACTTAAAGGGGTCATATGATACCTGGTCCAGAGTTTTTGGGCACACTGTTTTACACATGTCGCAGCTAATTACGGCAGAAAGATTTATATTAAAGATTTGAATTCTGTCATTATTTATTAGCCCGCATGCCATTCAAAGCACAAAGGAAGACGATATTATGAAGAATGTCTTCATAATGTGTTTTTTGTCCATACAGTGAAAGTCGATGCTGGTCCAGTGTTGTTTTGGACCCCATTGACTTCCATTATATGTATAGAAACAGAATGCTTCTTTTGTGTTTTCATTGAGGTGGGGAACAGTAATAGTAAAGTAAACTTGATTAGCCGCCCACATTCCTGAGGTCCTACAGCTCAGTTTGCAGTACCTGGCAGGGTCAGCTGTATCCAACGACGGCCACGTGACATCCAACCACACGCTGTTACATCAAGCAAACGCACTTCCACCTGAGCCAGAGTTAAAGTCCACAGACGTACCTTGGATTCCATAGAGTCTGTTGAGTCGTGACCGTCTGGCCTCGTCTGTGTACGGCACCGCCAACCACGGCATCTCGCTAAAATACTGCGTAAATGACTCCTCTGACCTGCGTCATAAAACACAAGCTGTTTCAATCTTCATTGTGTGTTTAAAGTGTCCTCCAACTTCAAAATAATCAAACAATTATTGGAAATAAGCAACAAGTATGTACGATTTTATGTGTGGAAGTTAAGAATGCACAATATATTGGTGTGAGTTAATGGCCAATATTAGAGATTTTAATTTATTGCTATCAGTTGATATTGTATATATCTGTATATATACTGGATATTTCATTGTGCTCATATTCCCTATTTTTTCGATTAGATAATAGCCATTGCGATTTTCCAAACCTCACTTTAAATTAATCTCTAAATACACTTAATTAATAATTTAATAACACGCACTGTTAAATCCATTTTCATGCTGTACATTTTAATATGAATAAACACTGAATATCTGGAATTCAAATTAAAACCTGGAAATACATAGAATGTTTTAGGATTTTGAAGAAATGGCATGTGTTTTTCATGTGTTGTGTGTAAGCAATATATTTTGTAATTAGTGTTTTTTTTTTAGTGTTTTATTTTTTTATTGAGACAAAGCAATGTAGTTGTAATTTTACTGTACTGTACTTTTTGTAAATGCTTGTAATTTTAATTTTGCCGATTTATCGGTTATCATAACATGAAAATCATGAAGAGGTATTTTAATAATTAGTGCATCCCTAGTGAACGTATATATAAAAAGTGTCCAAAATCTGAGACCACACCAAATATTTGGGATTAAAAAATTACATTTTAACCTAGAAATAAAAAATTTTCTAAGGATTTTTATGAAATGCAAAATAGAAATGTGAAGACAAAATTAATCCACTGAAATTGTTTAGTGTGTGTGTCTATAGCCTATATGTTAATAGGGTTAGACTGCGACAAGGAGGACACTGTGAAAGAAAACACACACATAAACACATAAGCTATGGCGAGATCTCCTGAAGGGTTTCTGATAATAAACAGCACTTAGTGGCCTTGTGAGCGCCCAGAGCACTTAATATTACTCTCCCTGCAGTTCAGCACTCCTTCAAGAAAAAAACAAAACAAAACAAAACAAATGTGACTAGGACCTGGAAGAGCTTTTAAACTCATCCTGTCTTTTATGGCTTGGAGGCATTTTGTGCTGCATGTTTTTCTCTTTTCACAAGAGTGCTACATACTGCCTAACATGCTTCACTCAGCTCTCTTCAAGAGCTCTCCAGCCCCGTGCAGACTTTGACTACCGGCAGGCCCACACTGAACGAAAGCTCAGCAGATTTACACAGAACTCAAACGCCTGTCATTCACAAAGTTTAAACATCCTCCGGCCCTTCTGCCTTTCTCTATCAAATATTTAGGTGGATCTGATTAACGCTTCCAGCTACTAGTATGTTGTAGTACTCATTTACCATATTTTAATCCTTTCCACAGATTTTCCTTGTTTTTGTAACATTTTAAACCTCTTCACTGTCACTTCTGATCAAGTTAATGCATCCTTGCTGATATAAACTATACATCTTACGGACATATACGGTTTACTGTTTCATGAATGTAACTGCAATTATTTGTAGACTAATTATTAAATATAATGTAATTTAATAGTAAAAGTAACTGTGATTTATAGTAAAATAACTTAAAATTGATAATTCGATATAATTTACCAGCACCCACACAAATCACAAACTGAAATGTGCAGTGAATTTATAACCGTTTTAGAAGGTTACAAACAAAAATGTTGACCTTTCAAAGATGACGAAAATTATGGATCAGCCAAATGTGGCATTAAAAGGATAGTTCACCCAAAAAATGAAAAGTGCGTCATTATTTACTCACTCTTATGTTGTTATAAGCCCGTATTCTTTTTATTTTACTGTAGTATGAAACATAAAAGCAGATATTCTGAAGACTGTTTTGGTTCCCATTGACTTTGTATGGACAGAAATACAATGGAAGCCAATGGGAACTGAAACCTTTTGGCTATTAACATGCTTCTTTTATGTTCCACAGAAGTTAGAAACACGAGGTTTGGAACGACATGAGGGTGAGTAATTGATGACAGAATTTCATTTTTGGGTGAACTATCCCTTTAAGTTATTCATATTCATGAGCCGGCCAATCAGACTTTGTAGACGATTTCAGTCTGTAGAAAATTAAAAATGAAAAAAAAATCACTCAAATTAAGCAAACTCTCCCTCCGTTTCCTAGAGGTTATTTGAGGTCATTTTCAAATGAAGAAAAAAGGGGAGGCATTAGTATATCAATAGAAACAATACATCCAGGCACACTTAAGTCTTATAAACGTCACTTTAATAGAGGTTCACTTTACGCTGGTTAGGAACGAGGAATGCGGTGCTGGAATAATAAACTGAAATATATAGCCTGGTTTTGTGGCTCATCTTCACAATTTGTCTGGGTTTGGAAAAGGGGGGAACTGGAAAAACAAGCTCCCGCTACTGTGGCTCTGTGGACTGGCACAAGCAGTGCCCGTGTTTGCCGAGACCCAGAGAAACGCTGTCAGTCAGGAGACCGTTCCTCTGTGAATGTGATTGAGTGCGTCACGTACTGGCCTGAGTGTTAGGAGTGACTTTTATAGTGGGAAATAGCAGGGTTTCTGTGGAAAAGGTTTCAGATGGTGGGAAACCCAAGAGGAACAGTAGTGCACACTGTAACACCACTCATCTTTGATATCCGATTCATGAAAAAAATGACTCTTATGAAATGATTCTTTTAAGAAAGTCAACCATGCAGAAAGATTAATGAAAACGCCTCAAACATGCACATGAGTTATTAGAGGTCTGAATCAGACTCAGTGAATCGTTCACAGCCATTATACAGTCTCGCTCACTGAATCATGACTCATTTTTTGGTTATTTTCAATTTAAAATGTTTCTGTTATTTATACTAATTACTTACCCTTTGTTATTTTAGTATCAGTGAGATATTATAGATTTTATTCATATTTTTAATTAGGTTTTAATTTTTATTTCATTTTATATTCCATTTTTATTTTAAATTTTAAGTTTTAGTTATTTTTTTTGTCATTTGTAGTACTTTTAACATGTCTATATAGTTTATATTAATCTTAATTTGTAGTTAAAATAAATTAAAATGAGAAATGTTGCCTTCGCATCTAGCTGAAATAAAAATGTTTCATTAATATATTTTTTAAGTTTTATTAATTTTTTTATGGTTTTAGTTTTAGTTAAACTAAATAAAAATAAAAATGCTATAATATATATATATATTAGGGGTGCAACTTACTCACGGTTCAGTTTGGATCACGGTTTTAGAGTCACGGTTTCGGTACGGTTCGGTATGTGCTATGTTTAGGGAAAAAACTATATTGTCAAATAAAAATAAAGAAAATAAGAACAAATAATCTAACTACAAGCAACAGCACAAATAAATGCAATGTATAAATTAAAAATTATTCCTTATTAAAGTTACAAAAGTGATTCAATCAAGAGCAGTGAGTGATTTCCGTGTTGTTGCCGTTTAATTAACTTTAAGAAAGTGCTGTCACTTTAAGAGAACGTACTGATACTGTTTGTTCAGCCGACTATGTCTGCTAGGATACTCACACCTGCACTATCAACACGTGATGACGGGATAAATGACAGTTATTCCAGCATACAGCAATCGCATTGAACAAAGAGTTTGTCCACGTATTGTTTTTTTTCTCTCATCATTCTTGTTGTAATGTATTGGGAAGCCAGAATTTGTATCCATCAACAACCGTACAGTTCGATTTTTTACCGAGAACCGTTGCACCCCTAATATATATATGTATATATATATATATATATATATATGTGTATATAATAGGGGTGTTACGGTACACAGATGTCACGGTTCGGTATGTACCTCGGTTTCGGGAGTCACGGTTCGATACGATTTCGGTACAACAGGAAAAAAAAAAAAATCTACTATGCTAGGTTTCTTTTCATTTATTTATATAACAGACAGTAGTACAAATTAAAAAAATTTCCACCTAGATGTGAAAATATTAAATATTTTATTAAATTATGTTGCATATATAAAATCTGCAGTACACATATACACACAAGGAATAAATACTTGAAATAGATTTGATTTAGTTTACAGATAAACAAGAGAGAAAAACAGTGCGACACGTAACGTAGCCTATATATACTGAGTTTCAGTACATTTTTGTGACACGCTTTTGTTCACAGAAAGGAAACTCAAATGGCAGAAAGCGATATCCTATTTGTTTTCTTTATTTTACAAAAGCACAATGTTTTGTTTTCACTGTGAGTGTCCACACAAATAAAAGTAGACATTTTACAGTGATGCATTATTAATAAGCCAATAAATGACGAAGTGTTTAAAGTTGATTCTTCAGGAAACAAGTGATCGCGCACACACACACAAAACATATCAGTTTCAGCATTGCTAACTTCACAGCGCAGTGAACCAAACATCAGCGCGCCTGCCTCTGTGTCACCGTTGGAACGCGACTGAAGTACAAAGCCTATAATTTACATAATAAATAATAATTTAGCATTTGGATATATCGCAAATATTTGGATTTGTGCCGAATGAGTGAGGTAGGATACACGAGCACAAAGCTCCATTTCGCAAACAGTTGAGTGCGCAAGCCTTTAAAGTATACTCCTTTGTCAGTGAGAGACTTCAGAATCAGCACATGGTCACTGTCTAGTGGGCTTTGTTTTCAGGTGCGCAACTCATGGCATTCGCTGTTCTTCTGCTGGCGGTTATCAAACAGCATTGCATTACTGCGGGCGCCCCCTTCTGGATTGAGGGTGAATTGCCTGTATTCGTTGTAAGGCCTCATGCACTGAACCGAGATGTTCGTACCATGACGGTTCGGTACGAATACATGTATCGTTACACCCCTAATATATAAATATATATACTATATATTTATTTCACATAACATTTATTTTATTTCAAGTTTTTATTTTTTCTATCACGGTTTTAGTTCACTATATTAAGCCTATTACTAACATAATTTTGCTATTGCAATTAATTATTTATTGGTATTTAACAAAAATTAGCACATCAGATCCAATTGTATAGGATGAATCAACTGCAATTTAATTTCCAAAGTATGGCCAGGTTACAAAAAAAAATAAAAAATAAAAATAATATTATATATATATAATATATACAGGTGCATCTCAATAAATTAGAATGTTTTAGTTACCTACAGTATAACTAAATCATTAGTTATTGCAATCAATTTATAATGATACTCTTAGAAAAAACATAAGTATTTAACAAAAAAAACTTGTTTAACATATGAGATCTGATTGTACAGGTTAAATCGACCGTGATTTTGTCTCCAAAGAACAGCTAGGTTAGAAACACTAGCACAGAGCACTCACCCAGTGTGCAGAGAAGTAAACCCCCACATAGGATCCCTCCAGGGCACCGCTGTCTGTCGTCTGTCGGTTGTTCCTGAGCAAGGGCCCGGCCACCACCTCCACAAAGGGCTTCGGTCCCCAGGGGAACTCCAGGCCTGCAGGACGGGTGAGAGCAGAGCAGAGGCAGGGCTCTGATTACTGTCACACAATCCTCCTTTCAATGCCAGCGCAGCACATGCATATGTCATTCATATATATATATATATATATACAGTGTTTCCCCTGCCATTATTTTGCTAATGGATATCAAACGCTACAACAGAGGCGATGGGAGATGATGCAAATATCTTAATGTGAGATGGAAGTTACATTTCCCATACTGCACCAGATATTTGAGTTGGGGCCCTCGTTCTCCATTTCTCCTAAATATTACATAACTACTTAAAAATGTATAACATCATTAGCAACCAAATCAGTCATTCAATAGAACTCAAATTCATGATTGAATCAATCAGATTCCTAAATTAATCAGTCTGATTTGTAAACAGGATCAGGATCTCTTCACTGAACAAAACTGAAATGGTCATAATTCCAATCAGAATGATTCATTCACTCCTTTGGTTCTCACATTCAACTCACTGAATCAATCACTAGGCATTCTGAATAAATCAGTCTGATTTGCACACAGGACCAATATGTTTACTGAAACAACCCAGAATTCAGATCATAATTATCAAAATCAGTGAGTGATTCATTTAATGATCTAGTTCTTCAGTTCAACTCACTGAATCAATCACTCAGATTCCTAAACGAATCAGTCTGATTTGCAAATAGGACAAATCTGTTTCATGAAAAGAACTGGAATGATCAGAATTCAGATCAGAATGGTCATAATCAATGAATGATTAATTTACTGATCTGGTTCTCAAGTTCAACTCACTGAATCAATCACTCAGATTCATGAAAGAATCAGTTTTATTGGCTAACACAACCAATCTGTTTTCTGAAAAGAAACAGAACTACCAGAATTCAGATCAGGATAATCAAAATCAGTAAATAATTTACTGATCTGGTTCTATAGTTCAATTCATGAATCAATCACTTATTTATAAATGAATCAGTCTGATATGCAAATAAGACCATGTTTCATGGGGAAAAAATTGATCCAGTTTTAATGATTCTTGAGTTGACAGTTCACTGGCGGGATGTTTATCAGAGAATTCTGACTTAAATATTGGCCCGTTTGTCACACAAATCTATTTAATCTGAATCTATCTAAGTTGTGTGGACCACTTTTATGATGTTTTTCGCGCCATTTTGGAGCTTAACAACATGGTCACAGGACAAAAATGTCTTTATTCTTAGTTACAGGCTTTATTAGTCAGAGAGGACAAAAGCGCTGGGCTGTTGCTGCGCTTTGAAACTCCCACACATTCAGCCGGGGCCTTTTGTTATGTCAAGGGCCCTTTCAACCCTCTGCCCTCTGAACCTGCTACTGTGCACATGTTCACACACTCACACTGTACAAACAAACCGGATATTCCCCGTCCACACATGCTTTCAAACAAAAGCTCTTGACTATGTCGTCACATAGAAAGCAGAGTCATATGTCATACAATCCTGCGTGCCGGTGTTTGAGAATGACACTGAGCTTCATGAATCACCGAGTTCATTTTTCACTCTTACTGCTGGTAAGTGCAGGAGCCGAGGCTCATTAAGCCGAGGAGGTGAATCTGTCATGTTGATCACCTGACAAATTCCACCATAATAATGTTTTTACAGAAACGCAGTGGCTCCCTGCCTTTCCAGGCAAATAAAATGCCTTTCTTTCACCTGCAGAAAGTTGCATGACACCACTCAAGCGAGCTGAGGGCTATCAAACGCTTAGAGATCTTCAGATATCGTTACCACACAGACAGGTGAAGAGCAGTGAAGGACAACCATGTACTGTGGTGCCAAGTCAAGTATGCAATGTGAGTTCCTGAGCATGTGAAAGTCAAGTTAAAGGGATAGTACACCTCCAAATAAATGATTTACTCACTGACATGTTGTTCCAAACCTGTACAACATTCTTCTGTGGAACACAAAAGTAGTAGTTTAGGAGAATTTTCACAAAGGTTGTTTCCAACATGTAGTAAAGTTATTTATATAGTGAACTCCGACTCATGACTCAATCATTTAGATATTTATTGAAAAGAACTGGCTCATATGAATGAATCAAACTCACTAAATCAATGATCCAGTCATCAAATTTTGGTCTGTTAGTCACACTATCGTATGGCTTCGGGCGATTTGGAATATATAGTTTATGGACCATAAGAGCAGTCCATACAACTTGTGCACTATATTTTTCTAAAGACATCAAATAGTTTCAAGTTGTTAATAGTGCTGTCAAACGATTATTCGCATCCAAAATAAAAGTTTTTGTTTACATAATATATGAGTGTGTACTGTGAATATTTTTTATTTATATATAAATACAAACACATGCATGTATATATTTTAAAAAAATATTTTGTTTATATATTAAATATATTTATATATAATATAAAATATAATAGTATAAATATATAAATGTATATACATGCAAATATTTTCAAAATATATACTGAATGTGTGTATTTATATATACATAATAAATAAACAAACAGTACACATAAATATATTATGTAAACAAAAACTTATTTTCGATGCGATTAATCGCGATTAATCGATTGACAGCACTAGTTGTTAAGCTGTAAATTTAAGAACTACTGTGACCAGATCACTGTGTCCTTGAAATTATTCAAGAACTAATCAGTCAGATTCGCAAACAAATCTTTTAAGTGAACCTGACCATGACCAATCAAAATCAATCATGAAAAACAATCAATAGTTCGAAAACAATCAATACTCACAAATCCATCTCAAGATTCAATCTACACTTATTCACTTAGCAGACACTTTTATCCAAAGCGACTTACAAATGAGTAACATCAGTAAGTATTTCTCCATCCAAAGTTGCGAATTTAACTTGTGCACAAAATTGGAATATTGCATAAAACATTTACAAATAAAGCGCCGTTTCCATCCAACGAGTCAAAGAGAACAAAATCGTCACTTCCTGATAAACTGGCACTAAATATCACTAAGAAAAGTAGGAGAAGCCACTGAATATAATTTTCATATATAGTAAATTACTTGCGCCTCAGAGTAAGCAGACAAAACACAACAAATGCAGTCATTGCTTTCGGAGGTGGATGTCTGCTGTTTGGGAACGCAGTCATGCAAGAAAGTTCTGGGAGGCAATTATACAGAAATACTTTGACATTTCAGAACGACCAAGACAACATTTGAGATGCTGTGCAATAGGGCTGAGCGATATGGACTTAAAAATATATCACGGTATTTCATGTATTTATTGCGATAACGATATCAATGACGATAATTCAGGGAATTCTGTTTGTTTAGAGAAAATAATTTTATCTTCCCTATTTTTACCCAAAATAGGCTGTTGTGAGCATTACTGAGTACACACATAATGTAATTCATACTGGAAGCCGGAGGGCGCCCTTGCGCAGAAACTAGTTAATTTGGAGAAAAAGCATGTCAATAAATGATATCTTTGTTGGACAACAGGTTTGTAAACAGGCCCATACATAGGGCTGGGCGATATAGCTAAAAAATGTATCAACGATATGTTTCATATCGTTCGGTATCGATAATTATCGAAATTTTTCATAACCTTTTTTAAAACATAGAGCAATAGAATTATTTTTATTTTTATTTTTAATTTAACCACTGTATTTTTTAATTAACCCAATTTATTGAGACCAACAACAAATATTTTTTGTTTTAAGTCAAACACACAATAAAAATTAAACAAATATCTAATTTCTAATGTTTTATATGCAGATTAAATAGGTCTTAAGGAAACTTTTGGCTTGTCTCCCGAGGCCACAAGAGGGCGCAATGAGCAAAATATTGCAGCACATTTAAATTGTCAACGCAAGTAAATAACTTTCTATATAAAAACGTGCATTACGTCTAAATTAACTCATATAAATCAAATATAATTTCGTAAATTGCATAAACAATTATGAACAAAACAGCATCATGTACTTATGCATTAATACAAAGAGCCGAATCGCCCATCACACAGATTGCCTTTAAAAACATAAGAAACGCAGTGAAAAGGAATAAACCTCCAAAAATTTGCGACGTGTTTTCTAAAAGTTTCAACTGTTTTAACTTTGCATGGCTACATCTCTTGTGTGACGCGAGTGCAGCAGTCATATTTGTCCGTCTAAATTTTAGACTCTAAAAAATGCGCTGAATATGCATCTGTGTGAATGGCTTGGTTTCGGTTTTAACCTAATACCGTGCACTATATCGAACATTTTTTATATCGTTACCGAAGAAGGTGTACCGTCGATACATATCGATACCGTTTTATCGCCCAGGCCTACCCATACACGTGCAAAACTCTACTACTGGAGTACATTTATTCAAGGCTCAGACCGATTTTTTGTCGCACTGTACAGTACAGCCCTGACCAAACCAGTTCCAGATTATAAAAAGCGATCAACTCCTCCTCAATTTCACGTTTGCCTTCCGCCATGTCGCTCTGCACTGTCGCACACAGAAATATGTCAATAACTAGACTTTATCATTATATCGCGGGAAGACTAATTCTTATCGTGGGGAGAATTTTTACTGGTATATCGCAAATGATAAGATATCGCCCATCCCTACTGTGCAACAAGATTGGTCCGCTGGTTAGTCAAGTTATCCCATCCCATCGTGCAAAGCCAAATGACTTTAATGCGTATGGAGGAATTTATTCGGTAAATGTGTTTCCATCATTGTTTATACATAGTTTTTTTTTTTTTATTAAAGTTATTAAAAAATAAAAAGTTTATCCGACTCAATTGTGAGCAGAAGTTTTTTATGTGCATTTTTATGTGCATCTATGTGCATCTTGGCGTTTCCAACCAGTGTGTTTTATGCGATATTCCAAAATGCATGTAAAAATAGGTGGATGGAAACCGCTATTAGCAATTTGACTGAAAAAAAGTGTTTGCACACACTATCAAATAGAGTAAACTTTGAAAGGCTACATGTCCTACTGTGGTATACGCTAAGAGTTTACGTTGAAAGTTAACTTTGGCCTTAACAACAAAGAAACATAAGAGACAGAACAACAACAAATAAACTGCTGAAGGCACAACGACAGATGCCTGCACTGACACATGCTTGTGTGAGGGAGTTAAGAGATAAATACAACTGTAGTTTAAATGAGTACAAACTAGTGCTGTCAAACGATTCATCGTGGTTAATCGCATCCAAAATAAAAGTTTTTGTTTACATTATATGTGTGTGTACGGTGTATATTTATTATGTATATATAAATACACACACATACATGTATATATTTAAGAAAAATATGTTATATTTGTATATTAAATATTTATATATAATATAAATTATATAAATATATACATGTAAATACATGTCAATATTAGTGTGTATTTATATATACATAAACATACACAGTACACACGCATATATTACATAAACAAACACTTTTATTTTGGATGCGATTAATCGCGATTAATCGTTTGACAGCACTAGTACAAACACATTTTATCATCATACCTTCTGGAGAGAAATAGTGCAGGCACTCGACAAAAATTAAACTTTCTAGTGCGAATATGTCGACCGCCTGCGTTTGTACACATCATTCCCTGTATGCTGAAACCATTCTATCGCGCCAAAACTTAAGTATACTTTTGGTTTTAGATTATATAGCACACAAGTTGTATGGACATTTGTATGGAGCGTTTTTAGTGTTTTGTGTCATTTCTGGAGCTTAAACTATAAACCACAGAGGTCTGTGAAGATTCTTCAAATAATTCTCCATTCCCATTAAACAAGGGTTTGGAACAACATGTGAAAAGCAACGGAGTAATCATTTTTGGGTGAACTTTCCTTTAAACCCCTGTAAAGAATGAGTGTGTGAAAAATGAAGCCTGGTACTCACCTTTTGGATCATCTCTAACTACAAGCAAGCCGTTCCGACACACCACCTTCCCCGTGGCGGCATCGATGAACACCAGAGAAGGAATACTAGTCACCTTGTACTTGTTCCAAAGCTTCATCTACAAAAAGAAAAGACACACATTGACTGAGATGAGAGACTGGAAATCAAAAGATATTCAAAAGGAATAGGACTAAAAGAATAAGGAGGATTGGGAATGTTTGTGGTGAAGAGAGAGATGATGATTCATCTCAGCTCATTCCTCTATTTCCAAAGCTATTTTGTCTTGTTAACCATTAGAGATACAATCAATACTTTCCCATCTTTAAACAGTCCACGTGAGGCTTAAAAATAGGCTACGAAACATTTAAATTATTGAGTTTAAACGTCTTCGTCTCGCTTTGAAGTATAAAGATACTCAGAAATGTGGCGAGTTGAATTAAGTGCTATCTGCAGCCGAGGCGAGCCGGCGAAGAATTAGCTAAGGGCCAGAATCAAACATCTACAGGGCTGATTCAACTTTAAAGAGACTGGCATCTGAGGAAATTCGAGAGGAGTGCTGTTTCTTTCTGTAGTCTCAGTGAAAGCGTGGCACATGGCTAAAAAGCCAGCTATTAAACCTCGCTCGACAGAGCCGTTTGCTCGCGTAGTCTCACGACTGTGGGCGCTGCTGCTGTCTTAATCCTTTGCTGGTGAGAACAAACCTGGTAAATTATTCAGGACGTGGCCGTGCGAAGGTCTAATAGATGAAAGATGCCTATGAAAGTAAACTACAGTAACTGCAGCGGACTGATGCGAAACATGTAGCGCTTGAAACGCAGGTGCCACGGACATGAATGATTTATCAAAACACTAGACTCACATGCAAAGACTAGGGCTGTTAGCTGATTTAATTCTCAAATTAACTACATGATTTGCTAAAAAATTATAAAATTAAATAATTTTGTCTGAAAAGCCCCTTGAAAAAAGAGAATACTACTGTTGTAGTTTTCCAAATTGGCCAAATTCCTTATTGAATTTACATACAGATCAGAGGGCATGGCTAATTGTAAAATAAATGACCTTTTTAATAATTAATCACATTAAATTGATTAAACTGACAGCACAAGCAAAGAATCGGGCTGGGGATAGATGTAGGTAGAGATTCCGATTCATTTTGATGCAGTTATGATTCACAAGCCGTCAATTTGATTCAATACAATTTTTTCTATTTAGGAATAATTTGAGTTTAATGTCTATTTTGCTTACATATTCTTATTTATGAATTACATTTTCTCTGCTAATGCTGCAAATAGTACAGGGCATCAAAATGGTAAATCATCTTTTGAAACGTTATGTTTTTGATTCACTAAAAAGAATCGGCTCATAATAATCATTTGCATGTAGTTGACTCGTGAATCATACTACATCGGTCACAACTAAGGTAAAATATGATTTCTTTTCACACATCCACTGAAAATACTGTAGGCACAGAGCAAAAGATTTGGATCTGTAGAATCAATCAAATGAAGATGACTAAAAGATTAAAATAAAAAAATAAAATAAAATACAGCCTTGCTGTAGTTTCAGTTAACAATATGTGACCCTGGACCACAAAACCAGTCATAAGGGTACATTTCTCGAAATTGAGATTTATACATCATCTAAAAGCTGAATAAAAAAGCTTTCCATTATTGTATGATTTGTTATGATAGGACAATATTTGGGCGAGATACAATTATTTGAAAATCTGGAATCTGAGGGTGCAACAAAAATCAAAATACTGAGAAAATCACCTTTAAAGCTGTCCAAATGAAGTTCTTAGCAATGCATATTACTAATCAAAAATTAGGTTTTGATATATTTACAGTAGGAAATTTACAAAATATCTTCATGGAACATGATCTTTACTTAATATCCTAATGATTTTTGGCATAAAAGAAAATTCGATAATTTTGACCCATACAATGTTTTTTTGGCTATTGCTACAAATATACCCCAGCGACTTAAGACTGGTTTTGTGCTCCAGGGTCACATATATATTGAGTGTGAAGCCGAATGTTAAATGTGGAGGAATAAAGCAGTGGAGGTTCAAATTACTTAATTCCTGCGCTGCTTGATCAAACTCTTTGATGCATAGCTGATTAAATGTTTTCACCGGAGAACAGGCAGTCAAAGAGTGTTACTCTGTTTCTTTAAGCCTGAAGGATTGTGTCCGGACAATCGCTCCAACACAAACCTGCAGCACTGCCACAGACAACAGCGCTCAATCACTGGCTCGTCTGCACCCAAATCTCTCACTCCGGCCTGAAGCGTACACGGCCTACGCTGCAAAAACAGTGAGGTTAAAGGGCACTAACTGTGAACGTCTCAAGTATCAACACCGCTGCTTACCTTACACACACCTGTGAATCTGACACAGCTGTGAGATCTACAGTGAGTCGCGAGAGGAGCCGTGAGGGAACAAAGCTGGCCCGCAGGCTGTGAGACAGCTGTATGAGCGACTGGATGAGGGAGATGGGTAATATGAAATGAAAGACAGCTCCATGATCAGCCATGTCAACGGCTGCCCATCAGTTCAATGAGGCTAAAAAAAAAAAACTCGCAGCCTGAACCTGATGAAAACAACCAATTAAGGAAGGACATGGACCGTGATGACTGCTGACATGTTTTAAAGGTCAAAGACTTTCTTCAAAAATGGGCAGATAAGTCAGTATGTTTCAAATAAGAGGAAAAATCTAAACTCTTTAAATGATGCTTGAATAAAATAAAAAATAAAAACAAACAAAAATAAAGAATAAAAATAAATAAAATTTAAAATAAACAACATAAATACACAAAATAAAAAAAATAAAAAATAAATTCATTAAAAGAAAATAAATATAAAAAAAAAAAATAAAATTTAAAATAAACTAAATACACAAAATAAAAACAATTATTTATAAAAATGTTTGTTTAAAAAATAAAAATTAAATAAAATATAATAATATAATATAATTTAACACAAAAAAAATAAACAAAAATAAAACACAAAGTAAAATAAAATATAAAATAAAACGAATATACAATAATAAATATACATTTAAAAACAAAATGTTTATTTAAATAAAAATTTAAAAATTACAAATAAAATAAAATATCAACAATACAAATAAATAGTGGTCAACAAATTGGTCCATAAAATTGCCTGAATGGATTAAAGTGCTGGAAAAACAATTAAAAAAAAACATCACATTTTGTCCAAACAAAATGATTTTGAAATAATCTTCTTAAATTAAAGCCACATAGCTCATAACAGATGTTTAATTAGTAACACCAGCCCAACAGTTATTTGTAACAGACACGTACACTAAATACACTTGCTACTGTGTTACTGTAGGTGTTATTTTGAAGTAAAATAGTAAAAATCTATACAGTCACATATATATATTTCCATACATCTCTACTGCATTTCTCCCGAGTAACATTTCCTTTCTGTGTGCACCTGCATATGCACAAAATATCATAGAAACACCTCCACACCGCAGCATGAAAAGAAGCACAGCGCATGGAAATACTGAAAATTAGCAAAGAAACCAAATGGCATTCAGCTCTTGCTAGCAAACGATGACTTAAAGCATTTCTGACGTCTATAGACAGCATCTGGTTCTGTTTCATAGCGGCGCAGCCTGGCAAACCGAGATCAAGCTAGAGAGTATCACAATTCACCCGATTAGCATAATCCTGCAGGGGATGATGGTCTGTAATCACAGCGGCTGCATCACCTGCATTCATCAGTCACCGTTACCCTTCTCGAAATAATGATGATTTATGGCAAATTACTTCCAATTTCCTTTTATTTTGTGCTGGTGCAATTTGAGTTTCCATTGCAAGTGATGCAGAAAGAATCAAGCAATTGTTCTCATGGCATTGTGATAAACTGTTAAAAATCTCAGCTAGTCTGCATATTTTCAAAGTGTGGGCTTTTCTTTCAAATTCCTTGCTTGTTATTAATTTTCTCATTTCTATGTAATGGCAACATTTACACAGACTCTCCGGAGGGCTGCAGAACCTCCGAGCTGTGTTTCTGCTGCACGCATGATGAAATACAGCAGATTTCATTTCACACCAGCAACAATAATGGCCTCAGAGACGTGCCATTGGCAAAAACAACAAACATTAGTGACAGCCGTCATTAATAACCTTCGTCTACGGCCGTTCCTGTTGTTTCTGCTTTACTCAGAGCAAGGCCTTCGATGTGCCAATATTCCCTGCTGTGACCATTTAACAACCACAGTGGACATTAACTATACATTAAATTCACTCAAACAAAACACGGGCCGAGCGAAGGCCATTTGTTCAACCACAAATGGATCAAACATGCTTGAGTAGTAAAAAAAAAAAGAAGCTCTCTCTTCTTTGAGAAAGTGAGTGTAAACGGATGAAAAGAGAAATAATTACATATTGAAGCAAATAAAGCGTATTTTTAGAACCATTAAGGGTTTCTTTTGAATGGTGAAATAATTATGACAGTTAAGCACAGGCCCTATTAGCCTACTGAATGTGAAACTGTGGATGCATTTTGGGAGGAAATTATACAATTTGTTAATAAGACTCTCAGTAATTATGCAAAAATCCTGCTTTGTGTATGCTGGATATTGCACCAGAAAATGTGCATATGTCTTAAGAAAAAAGATGTTATGGTGCCGTCTAGCTATGATTTGTGGATGTTATTCTGAGACACTGGAAGTCAGATTCGCCCTCTTCATATGATGAATGGGTAGAACTTATGATGAATATGCGATTATGTTGAACGTGTGATATTGTTTTAGGACCTTATCATCTGTTTATTAAAATGTATAGTCTTGTTCTCGCCCTAATTGAGAGAAAACAAGAAATACTCTTAAAGGGTTAGTTCACCCAAAAATGAAAATTAGGCTGTGTTTTACTCACCCCAGAGCCATCCTAGGTGTATATGACTTCAGACGCACCGGCACATGCGCAACGCTGAACTCATACGTCATTCGCCCGGAACTGCTTCAGTGTACAACTGTTGGCGCAAGCTACATTAAAGCGATTATTACGTTTTGAATATGGATATTTTTCTTACAAAAACGCATCGATTCGCTACAGGAGGCCTTTGTTCACCCCCCGGAGCCGTGTGAGACACTTTTTTTTAATGGATGGGCGCTTTTTATTTAACTTCTTTTGGACTGATGCATGCAACACCTGCTGAGTGCCATTAAACAGCTTGACAGATCAAAGACAATTTTTTATATAACTCCGACTGGATTTGTCTAAAGAAGAAAGTCATAAACACCTAGGATGGCTCTGGGATGAGTAAAACACAGCCTAATTTTCATTTTTGGGTGAACTAACCCTTTAACTCTGGCCTGCAATGTCGCATTTTTTTTTTTTTTTAACCCAGCTGTGTTTTCAATTTTTTTTTCATGCATTTTTTATAGCTACTTCCTTTATATTGTGTAATTGACTTTATTTATTTATTTATTCATTTATGGTAACCAATGGAAAGGTGTAAAACTAAAAAAATGTAACTATAAAAACCCTGTTGTTGATTCATGCAGTGTAAGAAAAATATCCATATTCAAAACATAATATGTGAGCTTGCGCTCACTGTTGTAAACGGAAGCAGTTCCGGGCGGATGACGTATGAGGTCGGCGTTGCTCAGAAGTGACGAGAGATCAAAACAAAACAACGGTCACTAATTAGAAGTACAAAACGAGGATTTGATCGTGATTAATCGCATGAATGGCATGAGTTAACTCGTGATTAATCGCAACTTAAATCGCACATTTTTATCTGTTCTAAATGTACCTTAAATTAATACTTTACAAGCTTTTAATACTCTAATCAACATGGATGCTTTATGCAAATGTACTCAACATAGAGCATGAAGACTAGACATGTTTCAAAGGTCATAGGTGTTTTTCAAAGAACTTGTTCATGTCTATTAGACACATGAAAAAAAAGAACATACAAATACCAGGTTCCCATTACTTCTCTTTCTTAGTTTGCAATGAGCAATTTACTTACACAAGCCTGTTTCTGAACATGCAAAATGTACATTTATTATTTATTATTACATTTGTTTGCCTCTGTGCCACATACTGTATTTTGATGCAGCCAAATTCTCAATAAAACTATTTTTATTTATATATTTTACCGTTTCTGTTGTCAGACAACGTAATGAATATGAAATAGTGACTGAAACATGGCCCTTTAAGACTACATAACCAGCTCTCCCTTCCAAGATGTTTTTGCACAAAAATCCTGATTTATAATAGCGCCGTCGTCTGATGAAATCAAATAAGATAAAGACAATAGCTGCGATTTCGGCTATACTTGCATGTAAAATTAGAGAAACAACATAATATGTGGTTTAACTGAAAGTGCTGCTCCTCTCAGCCACTCACTGAACAGAGCAGATGCAGATAGAGGTTTGTGCGCAGTCGGAAAGCAAGACCTTGCGCTCGAGCGGCAGTATCCGGCGAGTCTCAGAAACGGAATAAAGTTGTCCAAGAAGTCTCCAGATTTGTAGCTAGGCACTTTTTGGGAAAAAAGTCGCTAAGTTGGCAACACTGTGCATCTCCATTTCTCCAACTACGGGCTAGGCCATGGGCCAAATTTTTTTTTTTTCTTTTACATTTTCATCTCTAAAAATCTTACTGTGTGCCACAGCATTTAGCTTTGACTATAGACAGGTAAACAAATAAAATTTATATTTTTTAGTGTTCAAGTATTGAATAATTTTACTTTTCATGGTTTAATTCATTACTAGCTTCTTAACTCACAAACCCACTGCAGTTCTTACATTAAACTAAATTTGGGAAACTCTGGTGTAATGTAATGTTTAATGCATTGTATGATGTTGATATATAAAGAAAAAGAAATATATTTTCTCTCTCTTCACTTTTTTTTATATCAATATGGTTTGTTTAATTGTAAGTTTAAAACAAGTTAGATAAAAAATTATCTAAAAGTAACCTAAAAAGTAGTCAGAATACATTACCTAAAAAGAGTAACCTAGATTACGTTACTAACTGCAATCTTCATGTAATCTGTAATCAGTAACAGACTACAATTTGTATATATACACATACATTTTCATAAGAATAATGTATAAAATCTTAAATGTGCAAAACATTACTTTCTTGAACAATTTTAACCCATTTTAACTGATAGAAGGCAGAAAACCAAATGTTTAAGTATACAAGACACATTTGATAACAACAAGATGCAGAGAAAACGTGTGATGCTAAAACTACTTACTTCAACAAAACATTTTCAAACCCAAAACCTGTGACACTGATGCTTGTACCAACATGATTGCGAGGCAGACTCTCGGGACGGTAAGCGCTGTGGAGGGGTGCAGCTTTTCTCTATGGAGTGCCATTCCTGTGTCAAGTGTTTTTCACTTCCTGTAGCTACCAAACTCCCTCTCCGCCATCAGCCTCCTGTGGTCTCACACTGGGCTTCAACAGCAATGCACGTGACTCCTACACCAGAGTCCTTCTGAGCCCGTTCAACTAGAAGATATTCCCGCAGTCATCGTCCCATTCACCTCCCATCGTTAGATCTGTGACCCCGAGCGGATCCGCTTTCATCGGAGGGGGAGAACGAGGGGCATGTGCCAAGTAGCATCGCCACAGTTTCAGAAAACACCCTCTACACAATGCGGGCAAGAAAAGAAACACATGTACAGCGATCAGCCTGTCGTCGAGAGAAAGACAACGCTTCAAAGGAAAAGGCATAGGCGTTTTTGGCAAACACTTAAAAGGATGCACTGGAGCACTACAGCGTCAGACAATAAAGCTTGCCGTGACTGAGACGACACCGTACTGGTTTCATGGAATTCATAGATCGAGGCCAAAGTGTTGTCAAGTTTCTGGCAGGACGCTTTTGGACATGCGGACTCCCATCCTTTAATCCTCTTATTAATAATCTGCATCAAATAAAGAGATCACTAAGAAACACATCAGCTGCTAACAAGTGAAAATGAGCTGTCAATAATCACGCTATTTACAATATGATTTACTGCTGCTGTAACCTCAGAAAAAAGGCTAGTAGCGGGCTCCATTAAAGCTGATAATGTGTACCATCTAGAACAGTGTTTCCCAACCTTTTTTTAGTCGCGGCACCCTTTAGAAATTTTAACAAACTTGTGGCACCCTACTCGACAGACGCGGCACCTCGGTTGAGAGACACTGATCTAAATAATGCCGCGAGTGGGGCTTGAGGAAGTGACGTCGCCTGCGTCTGCGCAGTGTGACCTGATGCAGCCCCTGAAGCGAGACACAGGAAACAGAAATACTGCAAAATAATAATAATAACGCGACTAAACGAGACGAAATAACGTTATAACATTTCGTTTCATCTTGTTTTGGTCAAAGGAAATGAAAAGACATTTTAGCATAGTTTTTATTTTGTAAACCACATTTAGTCTCGTTTTTATTCGTCAACGATATTGCATTATACATTTAATTATAGTCATCATCACATGACCAGCATTTTCGTCTCGTCTCGTCTCGTTTTCGTCACGTAATAAAGGTTCGTTGACGACGATATTTAGTCATAATTTTCGTTGACGAAAGCAACACTAATCATAAGCCTCAGACCCAAAGATTAAAACTCACAAGTCTATTGCAAATATCATTATCACCTAGTAACTAAATTGGAGGCATGTTAAGGCATGTCCACTCTATAAATGACTGTAGAGTAGATCCTCTTTCTTTGTTCTCCGGATCTGAATGTGTCCACAGGCCTGCCAGAGAGGATCTTGCCGTCTCATCTAACAAATTAATCATGCTTTCAGTGATTTTTATAGTAGGGCATGCCAGCAGACAGCTGAATCTCTGAAGAAATAAAATAAAATAAAATGTTTTTTTTTTGTAGAGTATTCCTGTAGGTACCTGATTCTCCGTGCAAGTTACGTTCCCATATAAAGTGAAAAATTATATTAGATTTAATGGAATAATGGTTCCATGTAATGTTACTGTTAAATACTGTAAAAAAAAAAAAAAGTATGAATGTTACTAAAAGTATGAAGCATAAATTACCTGTTTTTAATGTTAAAAACAGTAAAAGCAGGTTCACAGAAGCCATTACATACATTTTAATAGTCATGTTTCTTCTTATTTTTATTATTTAGTTATGTATATTAGAGTGTTACAATTTTGATTTGTTATTTAGTTTATTAGCCACTGTTCAAGGAAAAGTAATTGTCATTCATAATTAATATGAATTATATAAATACTAAAATAATTTATAATTTGTCATTTTAAAATATTAATATATTTACCACTTGCATTAGTTCAGTACAAAACAGTTGTTAACAGTTAATGAAATAGAGTTATGAAATGTAAAATATATGAGTACTATAAATGCATCCCATAATGCCTGACAATCCACTGTAAATTTAACCAAATAGTTTTTTACAATGCAGGGTGGTGCACTGAGACCAGAAACGAATCTCTTCCCATCTGAAGGGGACTGAGAGATATTTCCTCTGGCCTCAAACCTCTGCATGCGCAAAGTGAAATAACATGTTGCATTTCATTTAGCAAAGCAGCGTTGCTCTGATGGCAGAAGACGAGTAAAATACGAGCCTGGACGGGGTCCGTTTCGTACTTCGAGAAAAGAGAGAGAGAGAAAGAAGCGTTGGAACAGTATGTACATTTCACGTCTCGCCTGTGCTTCCTCTCTGATGAGCAAAGCAGGCCTCGCTCGCCGGCATTCACTTCATCACAAAAGCTGCGACGCCTTTATGACCTCCATCGTGAGGGACGAATCACAATTCTAGGAAACCGATTCCTCGCGCACAGCCATTCACCCCACTGCCGCTTGGAAAACACAGCGTGATATTGCAGCATCATATTTACAGGCTAAAATATTCATTGGTTCATCCATTAGCGGGTACAGCCATTGTACACGCCAACACGTCGGCTAAATTGCTTTTGGATAGAGGGGTTCGGTTGCCATGGAAACTGCCCAGTCAGGACATGTCATAGAGTGGCAGGCACATTGTGGGATCTCGGGTAATAATTCAGTGATAAATGAATGCTTTAGTGAGGAAAACAGGTGCCAGAGTGTCACGAGGGAGTTTAGAAGAGGGGAACAAAAAAAAGAGACATGCTCATTCAGACGGAGGGGCAAAAGTGAGAAGGAGTGACACAGATGGAGATGGAGAAAAAAAAGGGGTGTTCTTCCAGCTTTAGCCCTGGCCGTACAAAAGCCATTTTCTGAAAGCAAGATTAATCCTGACTTGCGCTTTCAATGGCAGGGGTCTTTAGTGCAAGATTTTACTTAGTAAAGAACGCCGGCTAAAAGCAGGGGATTGTAGGAGCGTAAAAAGCAAGGCTTTAAGCGATACGCAGCATTGTCTACGACAAATCCCGTTTGCTACTGGGCCTCGGAGGAACAGGGTTAGAAGTCAGGGCGGTGTGGGGGTGCTTTCTGTCCCCTGGGCCTTCACCAGGCCGGAAAATAATAGATGATCTAGCATTGAACTGAACAAGTTTTTTGGTAGGGAATGCACAGAATTGTTGCTGTTCTTACACTAGGGTGAAGTATTGGCAACTAATTGTCATGATTCAAAACACTGCAATGAGGATGGCATATATAAAAAAAAAAGAAAAAAAATTCTGGTATCATTTCTATCTGGTTATGCAAACGTTTTTTTCTACTGTGCATGGTAAAAGAAATCATGTTTTATAAGAGTTAAGAATGTGAATTTGCAGTTTGATTTAAACTTTCTATTGAATTTTCTATTGAATTGTCCCGTCCACGCAAGCTGCACGCAAAAACCAGTATACTGCGCAAACAGTGCAGTCCGATTCATGAATCAAAGACTAAATGATTTGAACCAGTTGTTAATAATTAGGGTTGCAAAATGGTGGAAAATTTCCAGTAAATTTCGGAAATATTCCAGAAATTTTGGAAACTTTCCAGGATTTTTTTTTTTATATTCCAGGGATTTTTGGAAAGTTTCTGGAAATTTTCCACCCCTTTGCAACTCTATTAATGATTCATTCAAAAAGACTAATCTGAAATGGTGTGAAAAATCTTTAAATGAATGAACCCAGTGAATCAGTCAGAGTGAATCAACTTCTGACTGACTCACTTTGTCGTGAAATGAAGCAAAAGTGTAAACTTTGAAATTATTACTATTTTTGATTTGTTATTTAGTTCATTAGCTACTGTTCAAGGAAAACGAACTTATTCATAATTAACATTAATTATATTAATACTAAAATGATATATCAATTGTAATTATAAATGTTATATTTACCACTTGCATTATTATGGTAGTTATCAGTACAAAGCAGATTTTAGTCATTTAAGTAGGCTAGTATAATACAACAAATCCGTTTTTTGAAATAGAGTTATGAAATGTAAAACATTTAAATGCATCCCATAATGCCTGAGAATCTGCCATAAATTTAACCAAATAGTTTTTTACAATGCAGGGTGAGACCAGAAACGACTCTCTTCCCATCTGAAGGGGACTGAGAGATATTTTCTGTAAACAGTGCAGTCCGATTCATGAATACATGACTCATTTGAATAAGTTGTTAATGATTCATTCAAAAAGACTCACTAATTTAGGAGTCACTGGTTTGTTTCATTAAAATGTTCACTCAAATAAAATAAAATTTCTGATGGTTCTACCATTACTCTGAAAAATGTCATAAAAATATTTTATCTTTCAACAGTGTTTAAAGTGGTCATATGATGCGATTTCAATTTTTCCTTTCTCTTTGGAGTGTTACAAGCTAAACCGGAAGCTTCGCAGAAGATGCCAAGTATGATACTTTAGGTTTATGAGGGGGCGGGATCATTCATTCCCTTGCCTCCTTTTCGTCACCCCATCCTGACCTTTCATTGAACACCCACTCAGTCACTTTGGGAGGAAGAACAGAGAAAGGGAAAGAATGAGAGAAGCAGCGATTATGCACTTAAGCATTGCTGCACCGTAAAGAATTCTCATCAGCGACCCACAATGCGATCACTCAGTGCAAACATCAGGTCTAATATCCTGCAGCAGAGCCACTGAAGAACACCCCACTCGGACTGCCTGATGGGCATTAGGAAATTACGACCGCAAGAGCTATTGACACTGATTCGGGGGATTTGGGCCGGTCCGAGAGCAAACCATTGTGGTGTAGATGGCATGTCGGACTTACATATTAAACAAGAAACAAAAATATATGGGTTCCCATGTCAGGAAATTTCCAAAATAATAAACTACTTCCAAAAATGACATATAGGAAGTGATACATGACAGTTGGCAGAAAAACATCATATTATTGGCATTCAAAATAAAAGTAAAAATCTTGTTAAAATCTAGGTTTAAAAAGTTTATATATTTACATAATATATTTACATTTACATTTATTAATTTAGTAGACGCTTTTATCCAAAGCGACATACAATTGGGGAATACATCAAGTGATTCATCTTAAAGAGGCAAATAGACACAGGAAGTGCCCGTCATACCAAGTTTCAAGCATTGTTCAAATAAGTACAAGCTAGATTAAAGAAAAGAGAAAAAGTTTTTTTTTTTTGTTAGGAATTAGTCAGATAATGATGAAAAAGGTGAGTTTTCAGCTATCGCTGGAAAATTGTCAGGGAATCAGCATTCCGGAGAGGGGTTGGGAGATCATTCCACCAGCCAGGAACAGTGAACGAAAATGTTCTGGAAAGGGATTTTGTGCCTCTCTGTGATGGTACCACGAGGTGTCGCTCACTCGTAGATCTCAGACTTCTGGAGGGGATGTAGATTCTCAAAAGTGAGTGGAAGTAGGAGGATGCTGAGCCTGTGGCTGTTCTATATGCAAGCATCAGTGCCTTGAACTTGATGCGAGCCGTAACCGGCTTATATTATTATGTGTGATATATATATATTTGCTGTGTAATTTAAGGCGGGTGCTGAGCCTGTGGCTGTTCTATATGAAAGCATCAGTGTCTTGAACTTGATGCGAGCCGTAACCGGCTTATATTATTATGTGATATATATATATATTTGCTGTGTAATTTATTTTCTATGTTAAATTAAAAATTTTTTTTTACAAATATTACAAATATTGTTTAGCTTTTGGGGCATTGCACTATAAAAATCGTTTTGAATTTACCCCGCAAAAAATATAAAAATAAATTTGAATACAAAAAATACAAATATGTACATCATAAAAATGTATTATTTATTTATTTATGTACTTATTTAAATCTAAAATACTTGTTTTCTATGTTAATTAATTTACTATAATATATTTTGTCAATATATCAGCATTTATTGAAAATTGAATTATTTTATAAAAAAAAATAAAAGCCTTTACTGTCATTTTTAAATGAACTGAATACTTCCTTTCTAAATCAAAGCATTAGTTCAAGAAATAAAAAATCCAATTTTTTTAAATCTATTTTTAAGTAAACACAGATTAAGAAGTGTCATGTCATTGACCCATCTCCACACAGTAGCACATAGTTCTTAGCAAAACCCAAATACCTATCCATCTTAAGAGACAGTTTTATTTTTAGGTCCCTCCCTAAATTCACCAAAGCTGAACATCTTCAGCATATGGGCCGTCTCAGACTCCCCAGGGCGCTGTAAATCTCAGGAGTTGTTCGGTGGGCTGCACAGCTTCATAAAGCTACAATAGAGGCCTGACAGCAGGATGACTCCGAACCTTTGGCTCCAAGTGCTACTTCAGAGGAAACTACAGGAACATTAGGAACATTAAAATGCTATTAGCGGACAACTTAAAAGTGTTTCACACATCATATTTCTGACAATGTCATAAATGTCATAATTATAAATTTAAGACAATGATTCGTTTATGCTTTTTATGAGAGCTGGGACGGTAACCATGTGACTGTGTGGCACTGGATTTCACAGAGACGTTTTATATCTGTCTATTAACCCATTTCCTCTTCTTTTCTTTCGCTCATTAAAGAGCACATCTGTTTTCTGCAGCTGCAGGGTACCATTGCTGATTCTGACCAGACTTTGTCTTATTTAACGTGCACAAATGCGCCAGTGCCCTTTCACTCACTGATCCCAGAACAGTGTAAAATTCTGTTAAATCAGATTTTCAGAGAGCCGATTATACCGACATCTTTCATAGGGTTATTGGCTTACAGCACACTAAATTTCCAAATCATTAAAACCTTCAACCTCTTGACCTAGTTTTGACTTTGCTTGGGCTGCCGCATGCAAACGGACGTCTGCGTTGGGTAAGCAATGCCTAAAAAGAACCAAAGCAATGCTAAACGCCCCTCAGAGAGATTTATGAGTGTCAGTTGGTGTGTAAAGAAGGGGAGTGTTATAAGGAGAAGGATGTAGACAGCTGAGCGTCAGGCTTTCAGGATCACTTCGGCACATGGGGCAGCTGTTGGCCGGGCGGCACGGTGGGCAGCGGTGGGGGAGGGGTCAAAGGTCATGGCTCAAAACATGGTCACAGGGACGGTCTGGCCTTGGAACATACACACCACCTCCACACAACCTCTGCACTCTGGTGACCCACGAGTCCCATGTGAGTCTGTAATTGAAGGCATTTTTAAATAAACAGCAGCCTTTACAGATCTGCCGTCCCATACAGTGCTCTGATGCCGCACACAGCTGTAAGAAGATCTACTGGTAAAGCACATAGTCTTCATCACAGTAACACGAGCAGCACTGAAATGTGCTTGAAAAGGAGTAGATCAAATGCAGCGTGGCATGGTGAAGACATGCTCTCAGCATGATGGACTTCTCATCACCTACAGAGGGGGTCAGAGATCAGTGGCCCAGGGATGCCTAGGGTCTCTTTGTGGTAACATCTATAGTTCAACAGAGAGAGATCGTGCACTGTAGGGCCATTACAATCATGAAAGTTTGGTTGATTTGGCTAATTGCGATAACAAATTATATTATATTTAACAAAACAAGACGAAACCCAAATAAGCAAAACACCAACCCAAAACTATGGAAGCCCGTTTCCGCAACTGAATAATTTTTTTTTTAAAAAGGTAATTGTGACCAATGTTCCCTCTAAGCTGCGCGCACTTCTTCCACCACGGCCGCACAGAAGAAATAATGTGCCGCACACACGCATAAATGAGTTGGGAAAGCCATTTGCGAAAGCGAATGAATTGCAATGCTCGGGTAAACCGTTATAGAGTTGATACCGCTATAGAGTTAGAACCGGTGAATGCGGTTTACAGGTTTCATAGAAAGAGAATGATGTGCGCCAAATGAGTCGCTGTAGAAACCGAATATTTTAATGGTTGCGGACGAAATAGCTCAAATCGAGAGCCAACGCAAACGCAATGACATGTGAAATAAAACGTCATCATGTATTAAAGAAGAGTGGCTTGATTAAGTGCTGGAAATAGCGGATGATGGGCACAGAACGGTAACAAAACTCAGAGACATTTACAGTCACACACAGGTGTATTGTGCAAACTGTACT
>NW_015623656.1:213599-215617 GCF_001515625.1 Sinocyclocheilus rhinocerous
CTTTTTATTTATCAAAGAATCCTGAAAAAATATCACAGGTCCCAAAAAAATATTAAGCAGCACAACTGTTTCCAACATTGATTATAAATCAGCATATTAGAATGATTTCTGAAGATCATGTGACACTGAAGACTGGAGTAATGATGCTGAAAATTGCTTTGCTTCATAGGAATAAATTATCATTTAAAAGTATATTAAAATAGAAAACTTTTATTTTAAATTGCAATAATATTTCACAATATTATTTTGTGAAATAATACTCAGTAATTTTTAATCCAATAGATAGGCTACAGCCTTGATGAGCATAAGACACTTCTTTAAAAAAACTTTATTGATCCCAAACTTTTGAACGGCAGTGTATTATACTTTAAAAAATGTTTTCTTAGGTAACCTAAAATGTACATCATTTAGTCACGGGTCAAATTAAATACAAATAGCACATTAAAGTTAAAAGTTACACACTTTTTTTGTGTGCGCGCTGTACAGGTCTGGTATAAAGAATGTTTTTGCTCAGGTGGCCGAAATGTCCGCCCAATAGATAAAAGTTTTGCTCAGCAAGAAAAAAAATTAGAGGGAACATTGGGAAAAGAGGGAATTCTGACTTTTTTCGCAGAATTGCGAGATATAAACTTGAAATTGTGAGAATAAAATCTCAGAATTGCGAGTTTATATTTCGTAAATCTTACTATAACACAAAATTGCAAGTTAAGTGAGAATTGACTCGCATCTCTGAGAAAAAATTTTAAAAAATTTAATCCTCGGAATTGGACTTTATAACTTGCAATTGCAAGTTTATATCACGTAATTATTTTTTGCGAGAAAACAAATTGTCAGAAAAAAAGTCAGAATTGTGAGATAAGAAGTCGCAGTGGCGGAAATGGGCTTCCATACAAAAAACAAAAACAAAAAAAAACACCAACCCAACCAAAACAAAACCAAGCCCAAACAACAAAATAAAACAACAAAAAAAGAAAAGAATAAAGTAGCAATTTTAACCCATCTATTATTAAATTGGGACAGACCTACTGACAAACATTTATAAAAAAAAAAGAAAAAAAAAAAAGCTAATAGGGATTCTAAAAACATTTTCCCTTTTGTTACTGAATTTAAAATCACTTCTAGTGATAAGAATGTGCCATTAAACAAGCTTGCTGTGTAGTTTTTATAGCCAATGGCCATTTGAAACCAGATACTCACAACAGGAGCTTTTTCCCCCTTGCTTTCATGGCTGGTAGAGCCAAAGTTACCCTTTAAGTTTTCTCTTGAGTCCTTAGTTGACTTACTGGCCCTTTTCCCTATAAATCACCTTTGCTCTCAACTCAACAAGACAGAACAGTTCAGTAGTGCTTGATGATGGAGTTGTGTTTGTTACAGTGCTCCATATATCCATATATATATATATATATCTGGATAGCTGACAACCTCTGCCTGCTAGCTGTCAAACGGCCAAACACATAGTAACTGACATGTAAGGGATGCAAAAATTATTTATAATAATAATAATTATAATAATGTTTATAGCAATAAACAGAAAAATAAATTACATAATGTGCATAATTTATTTATGTTCATTATTTTAATTAGGGTTTATTTGTTCTATTTAGTAAATACATTAACTAATACATAATTATTTATTCCAACAATAGAGCATTATGACTAGTTATACAAGCAATAGTTATATAATGACTGCTCACGCCCTGAATTCACTTTTCAAAATAAAGGTTCCGAAAAGAAATTTTCTCAGTGATGCCATAGAAGCAGCTACAGTGGCACAGCAGTAGTGCAGTAGTGCACAGCACAACGAAATCGCCACAACACAACACATAGGACTAAATTTGGCTTGCTTCCATTGTGTTGTGACTTGTTTCCGTTGTGTTGCGCTAGTTTTGTTGTGTTGTGGCTTGCTTCCGTTGTGTTGCGGCTCGTTTCCATTCTGTTGCACTAATTTCGTTGTGTTGTGGCTTGTTTCCATTGTGTTGTGCTAATTTCGTTGTGTTGTGGCTTTTTTTTGTTTTGTT
>NW_015623656.1:216024-225974 GCF_001515625.1 Sinocyclocheilus rhinocerous
ATAATTTATATTGTACAATAAATAAATTAATACACACATAAAATAACCTATTTAAATAAATTATAAAATATATTGAATAATATGTTTTAATATATAATATTTAATACTTTAGAATTAATATAATATTGTATTATATTATATTAGTTTTGCACTGCAACCCAGCACAGGACGTGAAAACAAACTGAGACCATATATATTATATCTTCTTACATTAACTTTTTTATTTTTAATTAACATTACTTATTCAAAACAGCATGAATTTTAGTGGCCGCTGAATTGCCTCTCATTGTTTTTTTTCGCCAGCATTTCATGCCATGAGTTACATTTGTAAAACGGCGTGTCAAATTAAAAATAAGCACAAAAAAAAAACTCCCCAGAAAGACCCTAGGTGTTTCTGAACAACATGTTCTGTATTATATCTGTTAGTTTACTGAAGTCCCGCTTCTAATTTGTGGGACAGTCAATCATAGCTTTGACTTTTGAGATGGCCAATCAAATTTTAGATTGAAATATCTGGCCCTTGATAAACACTCCAACACCGTTGTGTTGTGGCTTGTTATCGTTGTGTTGTGGCGATTTTGTTGTGTTGTGCACTACTTGGCCACCGTAAGATGCATTTTAAGTTTCCCAAAAAACATTCACTGAACAGACAATTATGTGAAGCAATGGATTCTTTGGATGTTAAAAGTTATTCATAAAACCACAGATGCCATAGAACCTTTTATTTTTAAGAGTGTATGTAGATTTGTAATCTGTGACTTTCCACGGAGCAAAGGCTGTGAGAAATCTGACCCAATGACCCGAACAAAGTAATGGGAATCATGGGAAGAATGAATCATGCAGTGTGGCTGAGCGAGAGAGGTCAGCATTCGGTGTTTATTATCCTTCAGAAGTGGATTGGAAGTAGTTTCATTGAAGTGGTGTGGCCGAGTACCGGTTCCTTTAATGTGAGCAAATAGGCACAGATAAACATGTTCAATTGTTTTGCCTCCTTGTTTCTTCAGGCATTGTGTATTTGCTCTGTGAACCTTGTAGAGCGGTACACTATTAAGACGGGAAGGAACGGGAGCGCCGCGTGCTCCGGTCCAATTGGGTCCAGAATTCCTTCCATAAGGAGCTAAAACTAAAAACTACATGCCAGCTATTACCTGAATGCACAAACATAACCCTTTTACAGTGCTTTTCCCCTTTCAGAAACGATAATATAGTGTTTTATGATGTCTTATGCACGGTGTAAAGAGTCATTAAACCATAAACCATGATCTCACCCACCAATTGTTTACATAAGATTCTTTTTTCCTGTGCATAATCTGCATGGCTGGAAGATGTGTGTATAGTAGTTAAGAAGTGCAGGGTACGACTGCAACACTGGGCCTAAACCCTCATCAGAAAGGTGTGATTAATGTTTTCCACTGATGGAGATAAAGGGCTCCCTGGAGAGAGAAATGAAAGGGAAAAGAAAACAAGGGAGGAAGTTAAAAGAGAGAGAGAGAGAGAGAAGGATATTGCGGCTTTTGGCCAGCAAAATGTGTAACAGACATAAAAAGTAGATTTGAATTTCTGGATGTGGTGCCAAAACCTCTGCTGTAGACATGTTTGAAAGTCATAATCCAAAATGACCACAAGTGGTACTTGTAAAACTGCAATAAAACATAAAAATTTCGGGAAGCTGAAGTTGTCTTTAGCTGTATAGACAACGTCACAATATGAACACCAGTGTATATAAAATATATATATTTAATTTAATTGTATTAATTGAATGTACATTCATTTTTATTTATATATATATATATATATATATATATATATATATCAAATTAAAAATAAGCACAAAAAAAAAACTCCCCAGAAAGACCCTAGGTGTTTCTGAACAACATGTTCTGTATTATATCTGTTAGTTTACTGAAGTCCCGCTTCTAATTTGTGGGACAGTCAATCATAGCTTTGACTTTTGAGATGGCCAATCAAATTTTAGATTGAAATATCTGGCCCTTGATAAACACTCCAACACCTCACACTTCACCCCAAATAAGTTATTTGCTGGCAAAAAAGCAATAAATAAAACCAAGCAATGGATGTGAGGTGCAATCGAACAACAGTTAACCCCTGTGCAACTTTGACAGACCTTTAATAATCCACTTTCAAGACTAAAAATGTGTTTCACAGCTGGAGTCCCCAGAGGAACCATGTCAGGCACAAAAGCAACACACATCAGTGCGGCAAAGCTCTGTCACAGAAGGCCTGGAATGCACTGCAGGTTGACACAATTTATAAATAACCAGCAGAAAGAGTCAGACACAAAAGCCAGTGCTGTTCAGCCCCTCCACCGAGCAAAGCAGCTTCGGTCTTGCCATACAGCCTTAAACTTGGCTAGTGCCAGCAGCTGGCAGTGCCAACAAATCAGAGAATGTCAAGGCAGCCTTGCTGCCAACAAAAGGTTGTGTATATGTGCTGAGAGAGAAAGAGAGCGAGAGAGAAAGAAAGAGAGGCAGCGGGCATTTCCTGCAGCAACTGAAAACGATTTATGAAATAAAGCATGAAACAAATTACAAATCCATGAATTTACTAGCTTCAAATGATCTATTTTTCCCTTATTGTGACTGAACACTATCATAGTGGGGGGTAAAAAAAAAGTTGGCGCAGAAAACAGTTTTGTTTTTTGGGTGAACATTTATATTTCATATACTATTTATATATAAGAATCAGAGCTAAATAGTTTAGTAAAATAATACTATATTTTAAATACTATTACTACGATTATCAGAATCGATGCACTACAAATAATGTTTAGTGAAGTTTTGTCCATGCATCTGAACCGCATACAGCACCGACTAAAAGATCTCAGTTTATCATAATGAAGATAGATTAAAATCGACAAACTAGATACCAACAAATTCAAAAAGAGCCATCTGAGAAGCGCTAAAAACGTTTCAGTTAAAACACAAATTTTCGGTTGCTGAAATTTTAGTGCATCACTAATAAATAACATCTAAATAGTATAAATAAATACTTATTATATATAATACATAGCAAAAACGAACAAACAAAGAACAAGACAACATGCCCCTCCAGAACGGTGTATGAAACATGGTGTCTGATTGCCAGAGAGAAATCTCTGTTGATTAAAGCTTTGATTCAGATACGAATCACTGCCGCCTGCCTCTCCACTAACACCACATACACTTTAATCTGCTAAACCACACTGTGACCAGACAATGAAACACTTTTGGTTTGGGGGAATGATAGTACGGTGTAGCAGTTATGTATAATTTGTTACGGTGCAGAGCACCAGATTGCAGTGTTGGATCAGCAAGAAACATGCTTCAATTTGCCAAAACCGCTGCCTTCACAAACCTGCCAGAGATGAAAGATGAATCAGCACGACTGTGACCTGCAGACAGAAAACACTAAGTAGAGGCTCAGTCGCAAATAATACTTTGTAATGAATCAATAAAAAATAATAAATTCATACATTAGGTCAGAATTGTTCTTTTGGACTGAATCATTCAGAGTGAATGATTTTTGACTTAACCACAATAACTACATGGACCTTTTTTTTCTCTTAAAGTAACAGTTCACCCAAATGTGAAAACTTGTTGAGCATTTCTCATCCTCAGACCATCCAAGATGTAGATAAGCTTGTTATTTTTTTTATCAGAACAGATTGGGAGAAATTCAGCATTACATCACTTGCTCACCAATGGATCCTCTGCAGTGAATGGGTGCCGTCAGAATGAGAGTCCAAACAGCTGATAAAATCATCACAATAATCTACAAGTAATCCACGTGACTCCAGTCCATCAATTAATGTCTTGTAAAGTGAAAAGGTGTGTGTTTGTAAAAGACAAAACCATCATTAAGGCATTTTAACTTTTAACCATTGCTTCTGGCCAAAAGACGAGTCCATAATCCATAATAACTTCCTCCAGTGAAAAAGTCCATCCCCTGTTGTCCTCTCACATCAAAATCCACCATATATTTACAATTGTTTCAAGTTAAAAATGTTTTAAAGATTAATATGTTAATTACAAACACATACTGGATGTTGTGATGTTTTTTATCAGTTGTTTGGACTCTCATTCTGACGGCACCCATTCACTGCAGAGGATCCATTGGTGAGCAAGTGATGGAATGCTAAATTTCTCCAAATCTGTTCTGATGAAGAAACAAACTCATCTACAACTTGGATAGCATTTTTGTGTCACCTATTCCTTTAATCTGCTAAATGCAACTGTATTATCAGTTCAACATAGTTTATAATGATTTAAATCTTTCATTCATGTAAACATTTACAAACAGCCGATCAGGACAGTCATGAAAGTAGAACTGATCAGCTTCCCGTTTAAAGTTTCATAACAAAATCTGTCATGTCTTGTGTCGTGTGCAACAAATCCAGGTTCTATTTAACTAGATGTGTCAGCCTCATCTGCTTCAAGCACATCTAATTAAATGCTGTTCCACATTAACAGGATTGAGTCAACTTACCGTTTCCTGTGTGCTGCCCCCAACAAGCTTTTGAATGGCATTTACCGTAATGCACACGAGCAGCCGCAGGATGAAACATTTCCTTCACTACATATGTGCCGCCAGACAGAAGCAAAACCGACATCTGTACGTACACGAAGACTGGCTCTATATTGTTCCCAGGGGATTGTGGGACATGCTGGAGTAAGAGGGGGAAGTGACTGCTGTTACACCAACACAAAAGCAGGAACGATTACATTTCAAGTAGTCTTGAGCCTTGAGGTGAGGGTGAACCTGCTTCAGATGCTTTTATTCGTTCAGTTTAAGGAACATCCTGTGCAAACCTACAACACAAAGACTATAATAAGTACCTCAGCTCACTTCTGTTTATGCTACAGTTCAACTAGACTTCCATGAGGACTTTGGCCTTGGACTTGAAGGGTGAGCGGGAATGTCTTTGTTAATCTATATTAACTGTAATTTGCAGAAAGCAAACTTCAAGCAAACCACATTTCCTGGTGAGTAGTACTTAAAGGAATAGAAAATTACCCCCACGATTTACTCACCCTCAAGCCATCCTAGGTGTATATGGCTTTCTTCTGTCAGACGATTACAATCAATCAGTTATATTAAAAATGTCCTGGCTCTTCCAAGCTTTATAATGGCAGTGAATGGAGGTTGAGATTTTGAAGCCCAAAAAAGTGCATCCATCCATCATGAAAAGTGCTCCATATGGCTCCAGGGAATGAATAAAGGCCTTCTAAAATAAACTGATCCATTTGTGTAAGAAAAATATTCATATTTAAAACTTTATAAACCATAATCTCTAGCTTCTGTAAACTGTCGTACATGCGTTCAGGAGAGAGTGGCGTTCCAGCGACTGACATAGGATGTAGGCGTAGCGTAAGCTCCGGTGAGAAGCGACGAACGCGAAAGCGCAGAGGAGAGAGCAAAACAAACACCAGTCACGAATTAGAAGTGCAAAATGAGTATTTGTAAAGAAAAATGTCGGAGGATTTCGATATTAGCCAAGAGGAGACTGGTTTTCATTTGCTATAAAGAAAACTTGGTTCTTGCGAGACTAGCATATTCTCACCAGAGCTTATGCTACGCCTATGTCCTACGTCATCCGTCATTATAAAGCTTGGAAAAGCCAGGACATTTTTAATACAACTAATTTTTAAAGGGATGAAATTTTAAAAATGAAAATTCTGTCATTAATTACTCACCCTCATGTTGTTCCAAACCCATAATCCGTGACGCAGCTGACACAGAATAGCATACGTTGTTTATGTATGTGATACTCTCCAAAATGGCGCCAGGGTGACGCGGAGGAGACGAATTGTTGAATAAAGTAGTTATTTTGTTTTTCTTTTAAGCACAAAAAGTATTCTCGTAGCTTCATAAAATTATGGTTGAACCCCTGATGTCACATGGATTATTTTACCGATCTCCTTGCTATGTTTCTGGACCTTGATCGTGTAAGGATCCTTGCTGTCTATGGGAGGGTCAGAGAGCTCACGGGATGCATCAAAAATATCTTAATTTGTGTTCCGAAGATGTCTTACGGGTTTGGACCGACATGAGGGTGAGTAATTAATGACCAATTTTTCATTTTTGGGTGAACTAACACTTTAATGTATTCGTCTGAAAGAAGAAAGTCATATACACCTAGGATGGCTTGAGGGTGAGTAAATCATGGGGTAATTTTCCTTTTTGGGTGAACTATCCCTTTAAAGGGGTCATATGATGCGATTTCAATTTTTCCTTTCTCTTTGGAGTGTTACAAGCTCTTGGTGCATAAAGAAGATCTGTAAAGTTTACCACCGATGGTCCTCTCTGTAACACATTTGGATAGAAATGCTTACCTAGAAAGTAAAGATGTGAAGGACAAATCATTGAAAAACTTAGGCCAATATACTTATTTATGGATTCATTTCATTTTGTAGTTAATTGACAATTAATCACAAAAATTTTTTTAATGCAGTTAAAAGTATGACAGTTATGAAAATTTATCATGTTAACTTTGGCAGCCCTAAAACCTATCAAATATACTGATCCTGTTTCATTTTATTCATCCAGCCAGCCAGCCAGCCAGCCCAACAACTGCCGCCATTAGGCATCCAATTGTCATCTTCTGCTCTCTAGTTTGTATGTGGGTTTTATCTCAGCCAACAAGACAGCTGAAAAGCATGTGGCATTACAATGTGAGCAGTACAATGTTCACTTGTGTGACATTGTTCTTTCAAATGAATCTGGGTGGTCTTATTCATTCTATGCAGTGGCAGCAGCTAATGGGTCGATCTGGACTGGTTCAGTTCAAACCGGACTTCACAAGGGACTCTTTAGGGGTTTTGCTTCCATCTGCCAAGTTTCCTTGAAAAGAAAAAGCCCTCACTGCAAAACAAAGCACAGTGTATCCCTGTAATGAGCTCACAGACAATGCAAATGGCCTGGCAGTTTAATTGAGAAAGTCAGCCGACTGCACAAGCCCAACAACAAAAACAAAACTCACAAAGGACCGTTGCAGGCACGTACCGAAGACATGCTCGCTTTCATGATCTCTGATTGAGCTTTCCCTCACATGAACTGCTCACTGGCTTGGGTCCATCAATGCTCATTTGTGTTCTTTGTAGGGATGGAACGATTACCGGTTTCACGATAAATCACGATAAAATTCCCTGACGGTTAGTATTTTTGTCTGCCTGCAAGTCAACAGTTCTTCCACGATTCCCTTCACCTGAACACCAATCTCTCATCCTAAATGTCTCCTTATGGTTCCTATCAAACATCTTGCCCCATTGTTGAATCCAAACCATCCAATAAACCACTGATTTCCTCAGAGACCACAAACTCATGCATCAGGGAACAGTCTTATTTTTATTAAAACACCCCACAAAAATTGTTTTGTATCTATCATTCAAAATGATCCTTTCACAAACATGCCTCATATGTTTGCCTGGTCAGACAGCTTAATGATTCCTAACAAAGAAAACGGGGCAGACTGAAGGAGGTAATTTTTTGGTCTCCAGGGATAACTCAACAGGATGTTTGCTAACTGGCGTCATCCCCTGTAAATCCTTTGTGCTTTCATGAACAGCGATAGCAAGAAGCATTGGTCAGACCATAAAACATGTCGTTTAACCCACTACAACCAGTTCAGACGAGCCATTGGGATTTATTTAAAAAGTCATTTTAATGCAGCTGTGCTATGCTAAGCGAGCATACAGTACAAAGTTACATGTTAAAACTAAAAGGCAGGATATCCTGCTTTCAGAGTTTTCCCCCTCCACTAATTTTTCACTAGCAAATGTGCAGCACAATAAAAATAATTTTCTATCTGTCAAAATTACAACCATATGAGACCCGATTCATATTCTCAGGGAGTTTGTGATTATCATAAGGGAGATTAGCTCTGTACTCAGATAACCCAAGACTTCTTTCCCCCACCCTTCACAAACAGACACCAAGCCAAGACACAATCCTCTCCAAATTAAAACCGTAGCTATTCACTTGGAGCTTTTGCTTACCATTCAAGAGAGATCTGCTCCTTTCCTGGGCCTTTTAGTATCCCTGTGGCTTTATATCAGAGAGACGAGCCAAAGAGAAAGACAGAGGAGTTGTAATGCGATTATTTTGGTCTTTAATAACCAGCATTCCTGCAGTGAAGTCTGAGGGATTGTGTTTTCTGTTAGATGGATACTGTGGGCTATTGTACGTCCTAAAAGCAGAAGGACAAGAAACAATACATTGCTGGTTAGGCTAGGGAAACCTTATAAATGGTGGTACTTTGTCTCGAACTTTCAAATACCCTCAATTATCTTGCCAGGTTACAATTTCATCACATACCCACAGGCTAACATCACATCACTTCCCAGCCAGAAGAAAACCTACACCGCGAGTACCCAAAGTGCTTTCTTTTTCAGACTCAACGACCACACTCCTTGAGGCAGTCCAACGTCAGCTCGGCAAGCAATCAATAGCATGTAATTATGATGACAGGCTCTCACTCTCCTACGCTGTAAACAGATCAGCCTGTTGTAAATGACTTTGTTTGATGTAGATTAATACAAGAACAACCTCTCAAGCACGTAAGCATACACGGTCACACATTTACACCAGAAAAATGTGTGGTTGTGGGCCAGAACCAAGTCCTTTAAGGCTTGTTCATACTGCAGCAATGCGAGCTGACAATACAAAATTGCATATTTACTTGAAAGGCACTGCACAAGATAATAAAACTTGTTTTCAGAGAATGTCTCTTTATGAGTGTATTTTATCTTAAAACAAGGGACAAAATCAGGATGTGCAGGAAGAAAAAAAAAAAAAAACATTCATAGGAAAATAAGTCTCCATTTATGTTGTAGTTCATGGTTTCTATGTATATTACACTGTCAGAAGAAATGCGCAAAGACTGTGCCTTAAGGGGTACAACAGCTTGTCACTGGGGATGTGCCCTTAAAAGCCCAAGTTTGAACCTTATTTACCTGTAAAAGGTGCATATTAGTACCTTAGAGTAGTAATTTTTACCCTTAAAAGGATAGTTCACCCAAAATAAAAACAATTCTGTCATTAATTAGGCTACTCATCCTCATGTTGTTCCAAACCCGTAAGACCTTCGTTCATATTCGGAACACAAATTAAGATATTTTTTATGAAATCTGAGAGCTTTCTGACCCTGCATAGACAGCAACGCAACTAACACGCTCAAGGCCCAGAAAGGACATCTTTAAAATAGTCCATGTGACATCAGTGGTTCAACTGTAATTTTATGAACTTACGAGAATGTTTTCTTTGCGCACAAAAAGTATTCTCGTAGCTTCATAAAATTACCACCACTGATGTTACATGGACATTTTAACAATGTCCTTACTAGGGATGCAATGGTACCATTTCTTCAGAACCGATCCGATACCAAAAAAATCTGAGTATCGGCCGATTCCAGCACAGTTTTTATTTTTAAATCAATGTACAATTTCTATACTTCTGTGTGTTGACCTGATCATCACTCTTGTGTGTGTTGTTAAACACAATCTGCTAAATATAGACAACTTCATTTTAATGAAAAATAACAAATGAAAAAATATATAATCATAATCTATGACAAAAAATACTATTATAAACTAGGTTAGTGGATAATTCAGCAGAAAAATTTATTCTAGAAAAATCATGGGTGCGTAATAATTTTATAAAAACATGAAACTAAACTAAACATTTAGTGAAACAGCATTATTTAGTTGGGAACAAAAAAAAGTTAATAAGTGTAGGACTAAATCTGTAGGACTACACATTGCTCTTTGTATTGTAAAATACATTCATGAAAAACAAGTAGCCCATATACTGTGTATATATATATATACACACACACAGTATATATATATATTAGGGCTGGTAATTTAACACGTTAATTAGATTGATTACCGTATTGGCCCGAATATAAGACGACCCTGATTATAAGACGACCCCCCCTTTTTCCAGATGTACCT
>NW_015623656.1:226421-257210 GCF_001515625.1 Sinocyclocheilus rhinocerous
GCAATCCTGTGACAGTCACAGGCGGTAAATAGTGCAGCGCGTGAAGGAGAGATGCGAGGGCACGAACACTGTAAAAGGTCTCCATTAATTCGTGCTTGTAGTAATTTAATGTGTATATATTTTAAAAGCATTGAATCGCTATAGAAATCGCGATTCATTCAATTCTTAGCATTTTAAATTGATTACCGTCCGAAATCGACGATTCACGATTAAAAAAATCATGTTTCAAGATCGATGCATATGCATCGTCAGGGTTTGTAATCGATGCATCGATAAAACGAGTGAATCGTTACACCCCTAGTGTATGACATCAAAGGCCCGCGAGAGCGATTCAAAAGCATGCAGAGTCGTCTGCTCTCTATAGTTCTCGCGGTACTTTGATGTCACACCGATCGATCTCATGGTGACGAGCCGCTTCAAGTCGAACAAGCCTAATGATTCAATGGACCATTCATAAAGAACCCTTTAATTCACTCCTGAATGAATCAGCCATTTGAACGAATCAAATTAATGAATAAATGACTCGATGACTTAATCATTAAGACATTTATCACCACCTACTGGCAGTTTTAGTTTATTATTTAATAAGAAATAATTTCATATTTCCATAGTAATTTCATATTTCAATAATCCATAGTAATACCTTTAAATTATTAAAGGTATAGTTCACCCACCCCAAAAAGACAATTGTGTCATCACCCTCATGGTCCAAAAGAGTATATATAATAAATTGTATCAAACAAAATATTTCTTGCTGAAGCTACTTTTTGTAATGTCTGTTTGATGCTTTACACAACAATGACTTTAAATTACCTTTTGGGAGTAATTTCTCAGCCAAATTTGATGTGCGATTAATTTGCATTAATTCGATTAATTAATCGACACTTCATGTAATTAATTAGATTAAAAATTGTAATCGCTTACCAGCCCTAAAATTAACATAATATAAATTCATATAAAATTAAAATACATTTCTTTACAGTAATGAAGGCAGCAACATATGATAGATAGAATAGAACAAAAAATACTATTAATAATATTTCATTGCGCAAAAGTATAATACAAAAGGGTATGGCTCCAATACAGAGCGGCACAAATTGCTTATGCGCATCCAGTGCGCAGAATAATGCGCTTGAAGCAACACGGAGAGTCACAGTAGGGCTGTCAAAATGGCTGAAAAACTAAATTCGAATTTTGTACTTAAATATTATCAAAATTCGAATTATATTCGAATTTAAAATGCATAATTTCAGTTAGGGTGAAGAAAAGCTTTTGGCTTCTCTCCTGAGGCCACAAGAGGGCGCATCATTCAAAGCATAAGATAACATGTTAAACTTGCATTAATTTTACATGGCTTTATAAACATGCGGCTTTTTTGTGCGAGACGCGAGTGCAACAGTAATGTCCGTCTATAAAATTCATGAAATATGTGTTCTGTGTGAACGGCTTGGTTTCGGTTTTGATGTAAACAAGATCTTCTCCGCATTGATGTTCTCTTTTTCCGCTATATTTTGAATGAACAACGCAGCAGCGCCGCATCTAGTGGCTTTAACTGGATAGGCTAACAAAAACATTCAAATGCAATGACACTTACATCGTTATCGCATCTCGTGCGCCACTGATAAGGCTGCCTCCTTAACGCACAAATGCCTTTTTATTTTAAATTCGACGAATATTCGAAATTCGAATTTTTTTTGACAGCCCTAGTTTAGGCTATTTGAAAATTGGACAAAGGTACAGTCATGATTGAAAGAACTATAATCCTATGAAACATTGCGAAAGACATAATCAAATTAAAAACGATAAAGAAATATAAAACTAAAGATTTAAAGATGTTGATTATATATAGAAACAATATATTTTGTTTATTGCAAAATATGCATATATATACACAAATATTTAAGTAGTTTGAGAGCATTGGGAAACTACGCCATTTGCAGTGCTTCATCAGAGATGGCAGGTGCTAAAATGTTCTTGTTGTCGCAATTCTCAGATTGGTGGTGATTTTTTGCTGAATCATGGGTAATGTAGTTTTTCACCAGGAATTCTGTTGTTAAACATGAATTATTTCAAAAACAAGATGAAGTAATGTAGACATATGGCTTCAACAAAATCGATTAAAAACCTCATAGCTCACAGTAGGTCTGTCTTTAATGGTTTGTAAGTTCGTTAAAAATCAATTCCCCTATGGAGAAAATGAGTCCGATTTTTGCTTCTGGAACCCGACTGTTACACTCTATAGAATTAGTGATGTATGTCGTTAAAAAGTACCACTAATTATTGCAGACCACTGTCCTTAACAAAGAAAAACCTCATCTCTGTTCAGCACATTTGTTTCTCAGCCCGCAATAAATATCACAGTAAACATTCATAAACTGAGAAATCAAACATTTACTATAGGATATTGAATTAAACGCACACATACAGTATGCAGGTATGATGCATGCATGCTCAAGATAACCAGCATATCAGAGCATGCATATGTGATATTGTGAGCTTCTAGTGTTATATTTGACAGGTTTTAATTGTTTTATCCCATATGTGGTTGGTTATATGTGTTAATTGAAACCTGGATTCCTGTGTGCATATGTGTGTTTTATTCCTTAATTGCAAGGGCAATCCCACGGGAAGCCCGAATACACTTAATCAGAAATAACAAGCCAGAGCTCGCCAATACCTGTGTGTATGTGTGTGATTGTATGTCCATGAGGATAACAGAGACATTGAGAAAGTGAGGGAATGTCAGATGATGACATTATGTTCTAGGGAGATATGACAGCATTTATATCTCAAGTGTACATGCGTAAATATATATATATATATACACGCACACAGACACAGTCCCCAAGGAAACTCTTAATTACACTGGTGCAAAAACTTCACTGATTGGTTGATCTCCATGGCTACTGTCACTAATGAATCTCCGGGGTTACAGGTGCTTGTCAGCGCTGTCAGGGTAACGGTACTAGTTTCCAAGACAACAGGAGTCACTAATGTAAGCTCAGAGTTCATCCGCCTTAGACCGAGAGAGAAGGGAGAGGAAGTGATGAAGTCGGAAAGGAACACTGACAAAGAATGTGAAAAACCTGATTGTTCAAGACAATTATTAACATTTGGAGCATTTCTATTTGTAGATTTTATATAATTTTTTAGTATTTGTATATAATGTGTTGTTTGTTCTAAATATACAAATGGAATAAAAGGGAATTTCAGCAATTAATTGTCACGATTATGTTCAGTTTAGTTCCGTTCCTGTCATGTCTGTTATGAGCTCTTATTACTTACCATGGTTTCTGACTAGTTAATCCTTGTCCAGCTGTTCCTGTTTAGTTCCCTCATTTACCATGTGTGTATTTATACTCCTTATTCGAGTCTCTTCATTGTCGGTGATTAGCTTATATTATGTGTGGTACCAAATCAGTATTCTCAGTAAAGTCTGTTTGGAAGTATGCATCTTCGTTTGCTGTCCTCATTCCTCGACAACCCTTGACATTAATATTGAATGTCTACTGCATTAAAATAATTAATGGCTTCGATTATGTTTTTACTTCTTCCTGTTGCTAGCGTTACAGTATATGCTCATGCTATTTGCCCACCTTTTGAACTCGGCTCCGTGAAGTAAAAGAGATCGGCCAACTAAGGATACCTGTGAAAATATAGATAAGTTCTGTGTGAACGGCTTGGTTTCGGTTTTGATGTAAACAAGATCTTCTCCGCATTGATGTTCTCTTTTTCCGCTATATTTTGAATGAACAACGCAGCAGCGCCGCATCTAGTGGCTTCAACTGGACAGGCTAACAAAAACATTATAATGCAATGACATCTACAGCGTCATCGCATCTCGTGCGCTGCTGATAAGGCTGCCTCCTTAACGCACACCTAAAAGTTTTTGCATTCGAATGTGGATTTTTATTTTAAATTCGTCGAATATTAGAAATTCGAATTTTTTTTTGACAGCCCTAAGTCACAGCATGCAGAACTCCGCAAATTTTTTTATTTATTGAGCCTTTTCTTTTAACAGTTTTAAATCTCAGTTATTGTGCGCTCTTGAAGAGAGTTTCATCGTTTTGACTGTGGTAACCAAACGCGACACGCAGTTTGAATGCTGAATGGAGGATGACAGACAGACCCAGCAGGGAGAAATGTTTACGTGAACTTGATTGAAATATTCATCTATACTTCACATTAAACTATGGAACGGCTTCAGTACACTTAAAATATAGTGCACGAAAACTTTATGGTGTTTTATAATGTTTTGTGCCTTTTGAGGGGCTTAACAATAACACAGAATAGTATACGCACAATATCGGATTTGGATCGGTCTCGTCTGACCGATACCCGATCCGGCAGAAAATGGATCCTGGCAGTATCGGAGCCGATACCGATACTGAGTATCGAATCGATGCATCCCTAGTCCTTACTACCTTTCTGGGCCTTGAACGTGGTAGTTTCATGATGAACGAAGGTTGTAAGGTTTTGGAACGGCATGAGGGTGTGTAATTAATGACAGTATTTTCATTTTTGGGTGAACTATCCTTTTGAGGTACAAAGAACCATTTAGGGGTAGGTAAGGTACAAATGTGTCCCTTTAGGGACCTGCCCCAGTGACAAGCTGTTATACCACTAAAAGGTGCAATATTTGCAAATTTGCAGTGGGAACAGCCTTTTATCCCTTAAAAATGTTAATTCAATATGGAATAACATTCTAGTGACATTTAGAGCCATTGCTACAGAAACTAAAACTAGAAATGCCTACTAGCGACCAATCAGCTCAGTGACTGGCAACATGCAGTGAAATATTTCCTGGCAGTATGAATGGGAACTCAAACCTGCTGGTCTTGAACCAGGAACCACTAACGTCAAGCCAGTAATGTCCTCACCATAAAGTTTTCAAAACAGTGACGCAATTTGCCAAGACTCAAAAAAACAAAACTAGATGGCAAAAAGCTAGTCCCTAGTTTGCTCCCAAATCAAGTAAGCTGTGGCACGTTGTGATGGGCATTCACAGTTGACGGACAGCCCGTTCCCAGATAGTGGAAAAGAGCATACAGCGTTTTTCTATTGATTAACAGTTATGCCAGCTTCACTGTCCAGCATGCAATATTCTACCAGCGAGAATGTTGTCATGACATTGGCACTTCCACAGTGGGCACAAGACACTCTGTCTTCATCTTCACTGCATTATTTTACCAGACAACCAATCATTCCCAAAGTCAATCACGATAGTGCATCCCACTCCTTTTATCAACCCTCCAATTCCCATAACCCCCTGCCCATGGCCTTGATCTACAATTATCAGCGCTAACTCTCCATTTTCACAGAAAAAAAGGCAATTTAACGCTTAGAAAGGTTAATGAGTGAATAATTACATTTTTAATGAAGTCTGAAAGCAGCCTGACTGGGGGGAAAATACAGAGAGAATGGAAAAAGAGAGCAATCTGCCCGTGTCCAGAAGGCGAGTTTAATCCTTGACACCTGTCAAAGTGCTCAGACGGTGCAGACCCCCATGGTTCATTAAAGGCTGCAGTTGCACAGAAAGGCTTAACCCAAGAGCCTCTGCTTTGAGATGGACCTCTCAGCCCAGGGGGAGGTAATCCACACAAAACTGAAGATACACTCCTTTCGTTCAATAACACATCTGTCTGAGGTGCACTCAGATCACACCTCACATTTACCGCTCTCTTTCGCAGACTCTGCAGGGTGCATAATCAAACAGTAACCAGGAGCTTAAGCAAAGCATTTTAATGCAGGACACAACCATAGCAAAGCATTCAATAATGATATTTAAGAGTTCATTTACACACAGTAGAGGGTGCATTGAAAATTAGGGAAAACAGAAGGCATTAAGAATGGAAGGTAAAAAAAGTTGTTAACATGCATAAACGTGCACACGTGCCAGTGGGACGCATCCAGTCATGCTCAAAGATGGTGTGGTCTCCCACCGAGAGTTGGCGTGGAATACAGTTGGCGTTCCGCCCAACGTTCTCCTCGAGCATCCATCCCCCAAACCAACAGACCAACTGGCTTGCTGCTTGGATCAATAAACTGGCAAGGAGACTTAATTGTTTCCACACACCAGATTTTCACTTCCAGTCAATCGTGCACCTCCCCCGGGGCTTTGAACTTGACTTGACATGCAGCCAAATGCGAAGAACGGAGCAGCCAAAATGTGAAATCAAGGTCACTTCGGCTGGTTACAAACGCAGGTATCCACTGAGGCTGATGGGACTGCAGGGGGCCTAGCCTTTAGAGGGGGTTTAGTGGTGGATAAATGAGACAGAAGAAGAGGGGATTATGGGGGCCGGTTGTAAGGGTCTATTGTTCAAGCCTGAGAAAGTGTGTAATGATTGCATGGCTGCATTCAGAGCATAAGAGAGCATCGACTTCTCAGAGCGACGGGGAACCTTCCAGCAATGAAGGGCGGGTTAGTAGAGTCCTGCGAAGCTCTCTCAACAGTCTATTAAAAGTCCAGGACACTTGTCTTTCACAGGAATTAGGCCATTGTGGCAAAGCAATGACTTTGTGTTGGAAAAGTTGGTCTCGGTTTTGAGTTTCTGGCTACTAGGCTAGGTCCTAAAAGGCAGATTTGATGTATATCGTCTAGCAGGCTTGCGGTGGCCACTGCAAAGACGACAAGCGTACCCCATGTGTCATTTTATGATTCTGAAGGGTGCTCAGGGTGCAGAGTCAGACACTATGGCCCTTTTGCAGAGCCAAAATTGATGCAGGCTTCCACCAGAGTCTATGTGGCATTACATCACCAAAGTATAGAGGACCACAAGGGCTTAGGGCAACATTTGGGACAGGGCCCTGGACCAGAGAACAGCAATGCTAAACTGCTTCTCACAGGGAAACTGTTGCAAGGAGCTACTAAGAAGCAAATCTTTCCAGTCTGTGAATGCAATTATCTCACAGGCCTTGAGCTCCTTCCACCAACAGCAAATATATGTTGTCATCATAATCATAGCAGTGTTTTTACAAGGAAAGACAGCTAATCCATCTTGTCATTCTGGAATGAATCTGGACCAGCAGGAAGGTGGGAACTAGACTGGTTAATTACTTAAATTCATTTAAAAAAAAAAAATGCTGCAAAAGAATTTGGGAATATAAAACAAAATGAGAAAAACAGCAAAGAGTGGAAACTGGAGACGATCAAAGAAACAATTAGGAAAAGAAGAAAGCAAAAAAGAAGTACTGGGACAAATGGGCCACCTTCAACTCTTTTGTGCCCATGCCAAAGGAGAAACACTTGTGAGATTGAACAGTGGGCAAGTGAGGAGGCACAAAGCGCGTGTTCAGGTCTCCCCCTTTGGCCTTTTCACCTCACTCTGGCGTAGTAAATTTTTAAGCGGCTGTCTCCACACTTAAGTGTCTGTTCTCACTCTTGGATACTCACCCCTGCAGACCATTAAACTTTAAAAGTATTTATGTTTCAAATGGCACAGACCCCCAGGAACCACCGCTGAGAATGAGAGCCCCAGACCTCTTTCTTTGCAAAACAAAATGCACACAGAATAGAAACAGATACAAAAATGCACCAGAATAGATTTCTTTCCTGACCCAATCTAGAAAAAAAATTTAAAGTGACAGTTCGCAAATTTACTCACTCTTACATTACTGTTCAGGACTGTTCATGCCACTTTTCCCCATATGTTGAAAACAATGGTTAACCAATGGTGTTTGGTGCCACTGACATGAAACCTTGAGTTACGCATGTTTATATTTCTATATTGAGCCTAAATGAGATTTTAAAGCTAAGGTGGAAGGGGAAATTAACAGCTTCAGAAGACTCTGTAAAAACACATATATAAACTTTCTTCCCAAGTCTAAAGTCCTTCACTTCACTGTTGATTTTGTTGCCATTCTTCCTGTAGTTCACACAATGCAAACCCAGACCACGAGAACCTGAACCCACAACCCAAATTCCACCACTTAGTGTAAACCTCAACCCAAAAGCCAATCTACTCATTTGAGAGAGCCCTGCCCTGCCTGCCTCACTGTTTTCTTCTTACTCCGTTCCACCAGAGAAGAAGCTAGTGCGGTTTAACTGAAAATAATCTTCGGAATAACACAGCTGCTTATTCCCAAGCAAATCAAAAGATGAGCCATCAGCACAAACCACTATGAAGACATATTTCATGTAGTAATTACAATCATGGCTAACAACAGAATGTTAATTGGCGGAATTAACATGGTATATTATGACATGCAGTGACTGCAATTTAAAGATCAAAGTCTGAGACAGTTCTTTGGAAAGGCCTTTTAATCTCTCAGCCCACCCTTCAAGCTGCGATGACTTGAGACTTCCTCAGTCAGTCGCCTCTGATTTTAATTTTCCCATAGATGCCTGCATAAACTGCAGCCCAATTAAAATACTATTCTAGGTTAGCTGGCTCGCCTTTCAAGGCCAAATCGACTCAGGGGTATCTCTTCAAAAAAAGGGGGAAAGAAACAAATGGGAACAGGGAACAGAATGGCACAGCAAGAGCTTGGAAACCAAAACAATACCACTGAAACTTTTATTGTTGAGTTCACCGCCGAAGGAAACAGAACGGGCAACACCTGCAGTTTGTGGTGTTAAAGATCAAACTGACGCACAAATGTTTTGTTCTCTGTGTGTGACATACTTCCAGAATTGTGATATTTTGCATATACACATTAAAATCTGATTAATCGTTACTTTTTTAAATTGTTTTGTACAGATGCCAGACTGATTTGTTATGAAAAATGTGAACTTTTGTAAAAAAAAAAAATAATAATAATAATAATAATTAAAATCACCAGATTATTAAACATAGACATGGACATACCATCACTGCAACATAAAAGAACTCATACCATGGTTTCTGGTCATTCCACCTATGAAAGGAAAACTATTTAAGTAATTCTCAAAAAACACAGATGCACCAAGCAACATTTCACTGCTTAATATCCACAAAATGGGCCACAAAAGGCAGTTTAATGTATATATATAAAAAAAATAATAATAATAATAATAATTAAAAAATAATTAAAATCACCAGATTATTAAACATAGACATGGACATACCATCACTGCAACATAAAATAACTCATACCATGGTTTCTGGTCATTCCACCTATGAAAGGAAAACTATTTAAGTAATTCTCAAAAAACACAGATGCACCAAGCAACATTTCACTGCTTAATATCCACAAAATGGGCCACAAAAGGCAGTTTAATGTATATATATCCATCCCTGCACTTACATAAACTGCTTTGCTTTTTCCCTTTAGAAATATTCCATGTGCTGAGGCCAAGCCAGATATTTAGTTTGGCTGCGCTCACAGCTGGGGGACAACAGACAGAATAAAATGAATCGAGGCAGGATGAAGAATGGCCGGTCATTCACTCGAGGGGGTGCCTTTGTTTTCAACTACACACTGCCTTCTACACCCTCCTCTGTGAACTATAGACTCTCCCTCTCATACACACATTAGCACAAAAGATACCTATCAACAACTGTGTGCATTAAAACAGGACAGCACGATTTTCATATGGAGAATTTTAGATTTTTTATTCAAATTTTATTAATTTATTTATATACATTTTCCCCAAATCAATATATAGCCAAACTCCCTCATTGGTCACAGTGCTTATGGTCATACACTACTGTTCAAATGTATTTTTAATATCTAAAGCTCACCAAGGCTGCATTTATTTAACATAACTATCTTCTATTTAAAAATTATTTTAAAATGTAATTTATTCCTGTGATGGCAAAGCTGAATTTTCAGTGTCACATGATCCTTCAGAAATCATTTCAATATGCTGATTTGGTGCTATTACCAATATACTGCTTAATCTTTTTGTAGAACAGTGAATTTTTTTTAAATTCTTTAATAAATAGGCTAGTAAGTTCAAAAGAGCAGCATTTATTTTGGGGAAAAAACTTTTGTAACATTATTTATGATTTATTGATTAATTTAATGCGTCATTGCTGAAAAAAGTATTAATTTCCTACAAAAATAAATAATAATAATAATACTGACCCCAAACTTTTGAAATGTAGAGTACAATAAACTGATATATATTCAACAAATTAAAAAAAGTTAGATATGCACAAAACTAGAAAAGTCCTTACCAAAAAAGACCTATGAATCATGCAAAAGCACAACACACTAAAACCATCTCACAGCATTTTGTCTTAATTCATTATCTTTAAAATCACTGCCACTACAAAGTAAAGCTAAAAATAAACATTAAAAAAATCTACTAGATCGACCTTAAAAAAAACTGACTGATGGACTAGTTTACCAACCTGATCCATTCCTGCATGGAACATACTATAATGTTCAGAATAACAAGAACCCACTTTTTTACGACAGTTATCTACATAAATATATGGTTAGCTTACGAAATCAAATGAAATATGGTGGACTTTTCTGGAGCTCTGTATTTCCAGGAGGACTCAAAACAATAGTTACACATCCGTCCCAGCAGACTTGAGCAATTCAGGTCAGTCTTCAAATGTACAATCATGACCTCTGCAATATTTCATCTAACAGAGCTTTGCAGGAATAAGAAACAGGAGATATGATCTCGGATGTATGTCTACGGCTATATAAGACTGCAGCTCTACATACAACAGTTTGACGCCTTGTTCCCATTTGAGGGGATTTCTGCAGTATTTATACTACTCCTCAGCAGAGGAACGTAAACAGACACTGATTAGTGTATCAAGCTGTAATTAGTGTTAAGGGGCTTATGGGTTATTAAAGTGAGGATTTGAGGCATGTTACTAATACCATCCACCCTTCCCCACATAGCGCCACCCACGCAGTCAAGCAGTGCTGGTCGTAGTCTCTATTTGATGCAACCTTCTAAGAGCAGCGATTACACAGAGATCTTCTAGAAGAGCTTGAGTCACTGCGGGTCATTCGAGGTCAATAGGCCTCGCTCGCAATTCAGGTCAGTCTTCAAATGTACAATCATGACCTCTGCAATATTTCATCTAACAGAGCTTTGCAGGAATAAGAAACAGGAGATATGATCTCGGATGTATGTCTACGGCTATATAAGACTGCAGCTCTACATACAACAGTTTGACGCCTTGTTCCCATTTGAGGGGATTTCTGCAGTATTTATACTACTCCTCAGCAGAGGAACGTAAACAGACACTGATTAGTGTATCAAGCTGTAATTAGTGTTAAGGGGCTTATGGGTTATTAAAGTGAGGATTTGAGGCATGTTACTAATACCATCCACCCTCCCCCACATAGCGCCACCCACGCAGTCAAGCAGTGCTGGTCGTAGTCTCTATTTGATGCAACCTTCTAAGAGCAGCGATTACACAGAGATCTTCTAGAAGAGCTTGAGTCACTGCAGGTCATTCGAGGTTAATAGGCCTCGCTCAGTAATAAGGACGTGGTTTGTAGAGGATGCCACGTTTTGGTAACCCATACTCTCCTGGCAGCCAGCGTCCTCCACGGGACATCCCCGACTAAGTTTCCGTGACAGAAAATGGTGAAATGGTTTGGTCTGCAGAGCCCTTGGAGGCTCAGCCTTAATGAAAGGACAGTAATTCAAGGTTATGTGCTGGGAAACTTTCACTTTTTTTAAGCAGATGCAAGGAGGGAATTAAGAACCACATTCAACATAATATTTTGACTCAGTGATATTTTGTATTAGCTTTTATTTTTATATTTTCAGTTTTCTGAAAATATATTTTTTCGTTTTCTTTCATTTTAAGTTTTAGGAATTTTGTTATGTACGTCTGTGATTTTTATTAGTTTTTTATATTTAATGTTTAATTATTTAATTTAGTTTTAATATATTGTTATTTTATTTTCATTTAATATTTTTATTTTGTCATTTTAGTGCTGATTTTATTTCAGTTAGTTGCCTACTAAAACAATATTTCTAATTTTCACAGAATTTTTTTCCAGCTTAATTTCAATTAACTAAATTTTTACTGGGTTTAGTTAACAATAACAACACCGTTAGCAGCAAATCTTAGTCATACTATATAGGCATAGATGCTACAACAGAGGTTGTAGGTCTGTAAAATTGCTTAAACTATAATTATATCAAACTAATTCTAATGTTGTCCTAATGCTGAACGATTAATTGCATTTGTGATATCGCGATATGAAAAAACGAGATTTTTCAATCGCAGAAGCTGCGATTACACTCTGTCACGTGACACACGAGAGTAAAGAGGTGTGTTCGACTTAAAGATCGATCAGTGTATGACATCAAAGTACGGCGAGAAAAAGCATAAGGAGACGTCTTAAAGGGGTCATATGATGCGATTTCAAGTTTTCCTTTCTCTTTGGAGTGTTACAAGCTGTTCGTGAATAGATAAGATCCCTGAAGTTGCAAAGACTAAAGTCTCATTTTCATGTGGGTTGTCTTTGTTGAATAATACAGAACATAAAGAGCTTTAAAAAATAATTGCATATTAAATCGCAATCGCAATATTGGTAAAAAAAAAAAATCGCAATTAAATTATTTTCCAAAATCGTTCAGCCCTACTATTCATTAAATTTATAGACTTTCTTAAAATTAAAGCTTTTATCATTCCTGTAATTCCAAGAAAAATTATGAAAAACTCAAATTTACTGGAGATAGTCACTTTATGCTTTCTCTGCATGTAAAAAAGCAGCAAAACATTCTCTGAAACACTCTTTTTTCATTTCACAGATTAAATAAAGTCATATGGTAAAAGGCAGAATGATCATTTTTGAGCCTAACAAGTCAATTATCTCTGTACCGCCCCTTCAGAAATAACACTTTCCTTTTGAACATCAGTCATCACTTCCTTATGAACATCAGTTTCTAGCTGGTTTTCAATCCCGCTAGCAGCTGTTGCTCATATTATACTGTTACAGCCTCAAAACAAACCCTCCCATGTTCTATTGGAGGCAGAAGAGGAAAAGCAGCACTTCGCAGTCAAACAGGCGGTCCTTACACATGGCCTCTCTTTCTATAAACAAACAAGCTGCACATTCACCCCATCCAGAGCCGAACCTCCGCTCCATCAGCAGCTAGTGATGCATACAGAAACAGAATGGCAGAGGGAATGAGAGGCACCCAAGACAGAGAGGCAGAAGCGGCATCCAGGGCCAAACCGCCTGGTCTGAGGAGCGTTTTAAAGCTGCTGGAGGAATGAACAAGTGGTGAAGGACACACTCACCTGCGCTGGGTGGAGGAGCCGCAGGGTTAATGAGAGGCCTGCTGCCGCTCCGGCTTTACTCACGATTCTGACGTTTACAAGAGAACAATAGCCGTCTCTAAATATAATTGTAGAACTTGAAATACATTAATGCGTTTAGTGACAGATACAAATAAACCGATCTAGATAAACCTAGACATGCACACAAATCTAGATGGACAGACAGGCAAGCAGACAGATAATCAGATTTAGACAAACAAATCTTGATAGACAACTCAAGACAGACAGACAGGCAAGCAGCAGACCAATGAGACAGACAGTTAAATCTAGACAGAAAGATCTGGTTAGAACGTTCAAGACAAGGAGGCAGATAGACCCATTTTTTGTATAGAGAGGCAGACAGACAGATAAACACACAAACAAACAGGCAGACAAACGGACTATTGTATAGACAGTCACAGGCAGATAGGCAGACAAATGGAGACAGGCTGATATTTAGTATCAACAGACATACGGAAAGATATTTTGTATAGAAAGGCAGGAAGACAGACAGATGTAGAAAGATAGAAAAATACATATACAGGTGCATCTCAATAAATTACACTGTAAAAAAAATTCCGTAAAATTTACGGTAGAAAACCGGCAGCTGTGGTCGACAGACAGGAAGACAAAGAGACAGATATTTTGTAGACAGACAAAGACCAATATTTTGTATAGACAGACAGAAGACTGATATTTTGTTCAGACAGACAGAGAGATGAAGACCAATATTTTGTATAGACAGACAGAAGACGACTGATATTTTGTTCAGACAGACAGACAGACAGACAGACAGACAGAGAGATGAAGACCAATATTTTGTATAGACAGACAGAGGCTGATATTTTGTATAGACAGATAGACGAACGAAAACTGATATTTTGTATAGACAGACAGACAGACAGACAGACAGACGGATGAAGACTGATATTTTATAGACAGATCGACAGACGGACAAAGATCGATATTTTGTATAAACAGACAAAGGCCGATATTTTGCATAGACAGACGAAGACTGATATTTTGTATAGACAGACAGACAGACAGACAAACAGATGGAGACAAATATTTTGTATCGGCAGACAGACAGAGGCTGATATTTTGTATAGACAGATAGACGGACGAACCCCGATATTTTGTATAGACAGATACCGATATTTTTTATAAAAAGGAAGGCTGATAAGACAGATCTAGACGGACATAAACCGATTAGAGAAACAAACAGATAGATAAATACTATACAGACAGAGATTGAGATAAATACAGATTAGACAGATCTAGACAGATAGATGAATAGATACAGATTATACAGACAGATAGGCAAAGGAAAAGACCAATATTTTGTATAGAAAGGTAGGCAGACAGACAGATAAATATACATGCTTTCTAAAATAAAATTTGAGAAACACATCTTTTGCAAATAAGAATGTTTTTATTGTATTGTATTGATGTACTTTACAAAGCAGAGAGAAACCCTTTAATAAACTAGCTAAATAAATAATTCACCAGAAAGGCAGATTCTTCAAAACGTCAACAGAATAAGTTCACAGTTTAACAATGACAAACTGTATAACTTCCACTTTCAGCATATCTGCTTGGAAACTACACACATTAAACACAAGCATCGACATCTGGCTTAATGTTTAACCTGCACCATCAATGCTAAACAGAAATGGGACACGCTACGCTTTTCCACAGCAGTAATCTCACAGACGTACAAAGCGTCTCTAATTGCCCGGACACATCTATCCAGAACGCTCTCAAAAGATGCAACCTCTCGTGCTCGTACAAGCGCCTTAAGCTGATAAACCCTTTAATTTCATCCGGCCTCGGGATCAATTCCCCCTCAGTTTCAAAGGCTGCAGAGAAAATGATTAATCAAAACAGCGATTACGGCCATCCACAAAGTCACACAGACTCCCCACTGTTCGCGCTCAGCGGGAGGTGACCGCCGACTGTTGCCACAGCTCTCATGGAAAAAGCCTGCGATTCTTCCGCTTCATTTACTACAGAAACTATAACACAAAATTCACGCAAAATTATTTCTGAAATACCAGATGAATCCATTTTCCAGAATACCCATACCACAAACCAGAAATTCTGAATAAATGATTGCATGATAATGCCAGACAATGATGCTATATTGTATTCAGATAAAAATGTTTTTATATATATATAATTTTTTTTTTTTTTTTTTTTTTTATTTTGTATAGACAGACAGAGGCTGATATTTTGTATAGACAGATAGACGAACGAAAACTGATATTTTGTATAGACAGACAGACAGACAGACAGACAGACGGATGAAGACTGATATTTTATAGACAGATCGACAGACGGACAAAGATCGATATTTTGTATAAACAGACAAAGGCCGATATTTTGCATAGACAGACGAAGACTGATATTTTGTATAGACAGACAGACAGACAGACAGACAGACGGATGAAGACTGATATTTTATAGACAGATCGACAGACGGACAAAGACTGATATTTTGTATAGACAGACAGACAGACAGAAACAGATGGAGACAAATATTTTGTATCGGCAGACAGACAGAGGCTGATATTTTGTATAGACAGATAGACGGACGAACCCCGATATTTTGTATAGACAGATACCGATATTTTGTATAAAAAGGTAGACTGATAAGACAGATCTAGACAGACATAAACCGATTAGAGAAACAAACAGATAGATAAATACTATACAGACAGAGATTGAGATAAATACAGATTAGACAGATCTAGACAGATAGATGAATAGATACAGATTATACAGACAGATAGGCAAAGGAAAAGACCAATATTTTGTATAGAAAGGTAGGCAGACAGACAGATAAATATACATGCTTTCTAAAATAAAATTTGAGAAACACATCTTTTGCAAATAAGAATGTTTTTATTGTATTGTATTGATGTACTTTACAAAGCAGAGAGAAACCCTTTAATAAACTAGCTAAATAAATAATTCACCAGAAAGGCAGATTCTTCAAAACGTCAACAGAATAAGTTCACAGTTTAACAATGACAAACTGTATAACTTCCACTTTCAGCATATCTGCTTGGAAACTACACACATTAAACACAAGCATCGACATCTGGCTTAATGTTTAACCTGCACCATCAATGCTAAACAGAAATGGGACACGCTACGCTTTTCCACAGCAGTAATCTCACAGACGTACAAAGCGTCTCTAATTGCCCGGACACATCTATCCAGAACGCTCTCAAAAGATGCAACCTCTCGTGCTCGTACAAGCGCCTTAAGCTGATAAACCCTTTAATTTCATCCGGCCTCGGGATCAATTCCCCCTCAGTTTCAAAGGCTGCAGAGAAAATGATTAATCAAAACGGCGATTACGGCCATCCACAAAGTCACACAGACTCCCCACTGTTCGCGCTCAGCGGGAGGTGACCGCCGACTGTTGCCACAGCTCTCATGGAAAAAGCCTGCGATTCTTCCGCTTCATTTACTACAGAAACTATAACACAAAATTCACGCAAAATTATTTCTGAAATACCAGATGAATCCATTTTCCAGAATACCCATACCACAAACCAGAAATTCTGAATAAATGATTGCATGATAATGCCAGACAATGATGCTATATTGTATTCAGATAAAAATGTTTTTATATATATATCTTTTTTTTTTTTTTTTTTTTTTTTTTTTTTTTTAAAACTCTTTCAGACCTTTTCGGTGCCGTCAATCTCGCTCTTTGGACTGGAGTGCTTTGAGGGTCGGGAGGTCGCCATTGATACACAGATTTCCAACATGTGGGAGGAAGGATTTAATACACTCATGAGTGAAAAACTCATGATCAACTACTTATCTGAATATCAGCGGCATGTGAATCTAGTGGTTTTAGACCTGAAATTATTTATTGTGTAGAAAAACACTCCAAACATGTTTTTTTTAATGTTCATCCCAGTTGTTTTTGAACAATCCTTTCTGTGTCACTTCATGATCCTCAATCAAGCGACTCCTCAATAGAACAACAGCTGGAAGGAGACCATTCATCTCCTGTTCAGCCCATTATTTCAGGTCTCAAAGCAACAAGCTTGTGAAACACATTTTGTAGTGAAAGTTCTCAAGCGCTGTTTACACCCACAGTAATTTTATTCCCCATAGCTTTTAAAATTCAAATTACAAACGGGGTTAAAAAAAGGAATAGTTCATCCAAAAATGTAAAATATACTGAAATGTATTCTATATAAAGACATTTGTTTCTTCATCAGAACAGAGAAATTTAGCATTACATCACTTGCTCACCAATGGACCCTCTGCAGTGAATGGGTGCCGTCAGAATGAACAGAATGATAAACACATCAAAACAATCAAACAGATAATCCATGTGAGTCCAGTCCATTAATTAATGTCTTGTGAGATGAAAAGCTATGCACTTATGAACAAATTCATCATGAAGACATTTTTAACTTTGCTTCCAGCTAGAATACGAATCTATAATCCATAAGAACACTTCCTTCAGTGAAAAGGACATATCCTCTGAATCAGGAGAGAGATATGCACAGATCAGGCACTGATTACAGTCGAAAACAGTCAAAATGGTTCTAAACGAATATGTCAGTGGATTTTGATGGCAGGACAACAGGGATGGACTTTTTTTACTGGAGGAAGTGTTATTATGGACAAAATTTCAAAGTTAAAACATCTTGATGGATTTGTTTCTTACAAACACGCAGCTCTTTATGGACTGGAGTCGTGTGGATTACTTGTGGATTATTGTGATGTTTTTTATCAGCTGTTTGGACTCTCATTCTGACGGCACCCATTCACTGCAGAGGATCCACTGGTGAGCAAGTGATGTAATGCTACATTTCTCCAAATCTGTTCTGATGAAGAAAAACTCATCTACATCTTGGATGGCCTGATGGTGAGTAAATGTTCATTTTTGGGTAAAGTTTAAACTATTCCTTTAATGCCTTGAAAAATAAGATATTTAATTGACACTCATTTCCAAGTTAAACTTTTCTCAACTTTTTGAAAACTCACAGCTAATGTTGGTGGAAATCGGCAACTGTCATTGAAAATCACAGACTTCCTGTCATTCACTGTGAACGCCATTTTGGCCTACCCAGAATACCCCTAAATAACCTTCTACTAAAACGCTCTCGGTTCTTAACTTTTCATTTTAGCACACACTTACTGCCCTGCATTCTGGAAATTCTCCGTTGTTTCCCACAATTCAATCACAAGACACCAATTGTGAAGTACTGAAGGCTCACAGTTGTCGGAGCAGCAGTTCAGTCTGCTGTGAGTCCAAACCACACTGCAAGAAAACTCAATTATGAGGCTTGTCCTACTTGCTCGGCTGTGCCAACACACACTAACGATAGCCCTGCATTCATGTGCAATTTGATAACATCAGACCCAAAGAAACGAGATGCATTACACAAGAGGATCTGCTTTGTTTTCTTTCGCTTTAAAAATAAAGAGGATTTTCCCAAAGAAAGCTCAGGACAGTGGATTTTTGAGTGCGTACTGGGCACACAAGCCGCAAGGATTGTATGACATCCTTTGTCCAAACACCAGACGTATAATAAGGTCAATAAAAAGCAGATGGAATTTTATTTGACAACAAAAGCAGCCAGCAGGAAATACTTCCAGGTTCCAGAGGCCACAAGCACTTTCGGCACAAATGTTAAAAACACATTTGCAGATGATATACTAATAAAAAGAAAAGAAAAGCAATGACAGACTGTGGAAACGTCCTTTAATGTTTATTGGAAAGTTTTGCACTCGGACACTTTTTTGAGACATTATAAAATGGAGCTAATTTCAGGGTCAGCGGCACGATGTCCCGTTTCCTCCACGCTTCACATCTGTTAAAACTAATGTACATTCTGAAGAGCAGCACCTTGGTCCTGTTATTAGCCACACCTGCACCTTTAGTCAATCAACAGCTTTGGGTCTGCATGCATATAAAGCCCCTCCAACCGTTAAAGCTGAAACAGGAGAAGCGTGCAGGACTAGCAATAACCTCTGGCAAATAAAAACCACACAAACAGACGTATAGCCTTCAGAAGCTAGCACTCAATATCTTCGGTTTATTGGCCGAAGTTCAACAGCACATGCCTGTAAGGAACATTTGGATATTATGCTAAAGAGGCATGGCAGACAACTTAGTCTGATTCCTTTAGATACAGTCACACTATTACATGATCAGATTGGAAAATTAACTTTACCATCAGTATGCTTATTAGCTGATGAATGCAGAAATTTTCAGCTGTTTTTAATTTTTCAATTGAAGTAGGCTTTATTTAACATAACTCCATATAGGCAATATGTGAAATTTAATTTAAAAATGCATGACATAAATGCATTAAAAACATTTTCCAGGAAACACATACATACCGTATAAATAAACTACTCTGCCTCACTAAATAAGTGATTTTTGGATGACTAGTCAATAAATCTACAATTGTGAGCAATCCTAATCCTGACAGGTTTGATAACTGTATTGTCTTTGCATTCACACTGTCTCTTGCCGTAAGTGGATTCAAACCAGATTATGTGCCTCAGTTCACTGGTTTTGGAACCCAGTACAAACAAACAAACAACACAAACACACACATTTAATAAAACAAAAATAAAAAAGTAATAAATAAAAAAACTAAAAGGAAAAACAAATATACACCCATAAAACAAGAGAAATAGGAAAAAAAACTTATTGACCCCAATTTTTAAGTGGTAATATATGTATATTTATTTGTTTGTTTTGCCTTTTTATGAAATTAATACTTTTAATTAGCAAGGATGCATTAAAGGGGTCATATGATGCTGCTAAAAAGAACATTATTTTGTGTATTTGGTGTAATGAAATTGCATCATATGACCCCTTTAAGTGACTCAAAAGGGCCAAATATTTTGTACCATTATAAAGATATTCTCTATTTCAAATAAACACTGTCCTTCTGAACTTTTTATTCATTAAGAAATATGAAAAACAATGTGTCATGGTTTCCACAAAAATATTAAGCAGCACGATAGATAGATAGATAGATAGATAGATAGATTAATATAAATTTTTTGATATTAATAGCAACATTACTGTATTTTTGATCAAATAAATTCAGCCTTGGTGAGCTAAAACTTTAACATAATTAACAATTAGCTATAATTTCAGCTCTGAGAAACCGCTGACAGCCACAAACACCAAAGAAGCACAGAAGATTGAGACGAACAGTCAAACAAGCTTCTAAATATAATATGTTACTTCAACAGGAGCACTACATTGTTTCTAAACAACAGCTATTTTTGTCAAAGGAATATGAGAAACACATCGCCCACAAAATTACCCGCCACTGTGAAAACAAAATTGCATTTAGCTGGTGTTAATTTCCCACCCTGTACACGAGTCAGCGACTGGAGCTTAGCAGCTTCCCTCCAAATCTAACATCTGTCTAAGTCACCAAGAGCAAAGCCCAGCAAAGCTGGTGGAGAGCGACTGACACACAGGAGTCACTTCAGGTCAGAGCGGGTCTCGTCCCTCAGAGGTGAGGGGACAAGCAGAGCCATCCGGATCGAGGGGTCGCTCTGATGACTTCAGAGGCGCTAATCGGCTGTAATCCACTTGAGATGAAGCGATTAGAAGGATTTGGTGAGGCCCCAGATCTTCCCACTTACCGCAGGAGAAACGCGCTCCCGGTTCATTCCTCAGGCTGTGTGGCTGTGAGTTCATGCACTAGGGTTATATAACGTTTCATCAACCCCCATGACTCATTCAATTTGGTTCTTGTTAATCACAAATGCACTCCGGTTTTTATAGCTTTGGGCAATTCTGACAAGAAAAAGGCCAAATGGATTAATACTTTGAGGGAATTTAGCAGAGGGTAAACTATAATAAAACCCTTAATTACATATTTCCACTGTGGGGTCGTTTGATCTCAAGGCCAAAAAATGAAGATCTTCTTCCCAGGCGTCAAGACCCTTAATTAAGACGTCAGTGGTTTTGGAGTTCTAAGATATTCACTCTCTTTTGCCTCAACTAACATTTCCTCCAGCAGTTTGATGGCTGGGAACAGACAATATTTTTTATATATTAAAACAACACATGAAAGCTCTTCACATCTCAAAATTGACTGGGTTGCACAGAGACGTATGTTTAAATGTGTTTAAATAAATGAATAAACAAATAAAATGTTAAATTATTAAATGTTTAACAAATGGTTAAAGCTAATATTTCAACTTAAATGTTTAACAAAATAAATAAATAGGTAATATTTACTTAAATATGTTTAACAAAATATGCAAAAGTTAATACAAAAATAAAAGTTTAAATGAATTAATTAAAAATAAAAAAGTAATTTCTTAGCTTTTATTTTGTTAAATATATTAAACTTAGATATGTTCGAATAAATAAATAAACAGTTAATGTTTACTTAAAGGTTTAACAAAATAATTATGAAAAAGCTAATGTTAACTTAAACGTTTAAAATAATTAAAAATAAAAAGTTGTTTACTCAATATTAACTTATCCAAGTTTAATGTTTAACAAAATAAATGCACAAGTTAATGTTTTAAGTAAACAACTTTTCATTTTTAATTATTTTAAATATTTAAGCTAATATTACCATTTACATAATTATTTTGTTATCCATTTAAGTAAACATTAACTTTTTTATTTATTTTTAATTTATTTATTCTTTATTATGTTTAACAAAATAAATACATGTTAAAATAAATTAATAAGTTAATGTTTATTTAAATATGTTTAACAAAATTATTATGTAAAAGTTAATTAACTTAAATGTTTAAATTAATTAATTAAAAATAAATAAAAAGTTATGTTCCACTAACATATTAGCTTATGCATTTATTTCGGTAAATATATTTAACTTAAATATGTTTAAACAAATAAATATTTATAATTAAAAAAATCTTTTAATGAAAATATTTAGCTGTCTTCATACCTCATGATGGTGTGAATGGAATATTTGGGGGTCCTAAAATTTCCGGGTATGGACTAATTTTTAGTGTTTCTGGCACTTTACATTAAAAAAAATCTCCATTTACTTTTGTTTTGGAAAATAAAAGCCTCCGCATTTTCAAAAATATCTTCTTTTGTGTTTCACCAAAGAAAGATCCTACAAATAGCAAACTGAAAGCAAGAAGGTAATTCTAGTAAATGTTAGTGTCAAGTTGAGACTGATACCACAGCAACACTGGCAGGATTTCTCATATGTTCCACTAACATATTAACTTATGCATTTATTTCGGTAAATATATTTAACTTAAATATGTTTAAACAAATAAATATTTATAATTAAAAAAATATTTTAATGAAAATATTTAGCTGTCTTCATACCTCATGATGGTGTGAATGGAATATTTGGGGGTCCTAAAATTTCCGGGTATGGACTAATTTTTAGTGTTTCTGGCACTTTACATTAAAAAAAATCTCCATTTACTTTTGTTTTGGAAAATAAAAGCCTCCGCATTTTCAAAAATATCTTCTTTTGTGTTTCACCAAAGAAAGATCCTACAAATAGCAAACTGAAAGCAAGAAGGTAATTCTAGTAAATGTTAGTGTCAAGTTGAGACTGATACCACAGCAACACTGGCAGGATTTCTCACCTTGTGGTAAGACAAGACAAAAAAATAAATAAATAAATACTGTTCGTTACTCTCCACGCACACTCAAGTCAACAGCAGATTCACAGCAGGATCGGCGCCAGTTTGTGAAGGTGCCAGACTGCAAGGAGAGACAGTGGACATGTTTGTGCTGTGCTTCAACACTAAACCATCGGGCAACCAGCCACCACACACCATCACTGAATCACTGACTCAACGGCAGCATTGATAAGATCACATCTGTAGGAACACAGAGATCAAAACGGCCCTGTACAGCATTAAGAAATCCAACATCATTTTAAGCTGTCCTCAAACATGCTGGGATGGGTACAGTCAATGTCTCTGGTTCGGTTGCATCTGATACTTATTTCGTCCACATGAAAGTCTCATTTGTGCATCCTTTCAACAATCCTCTCCAATGACGGCATGCACACTTCTGAGGGACAGAGAAGTGAAAGTCAGCACAAGCATCACTCAAAAAAATGGAAGGAAATAAGAAGCAAGATTTAAGATTTTCTTGGTAAGGCCAATGACTGCCACGATGCCAAATAATCAAAAGTGACAGCAAAGAAAGATTTCTACTTCAAATAAATGCTGTTCTTTTGAAATTTCTATTTAAAGAATCATGGTTTTGTACAAAAACATGCCATCAAATATTAAGCAGCACAACTTTTTCAACACTCATATTAATAAGAAATGTTTCTTAAGCAACAAATCAGCATATTAGAATGATTTCTGAAAGATCATGTGACACTGAAGACTGGAGTAATGATGCTGAAAATTCAGCTTTGCATCACAGGAATAAATTATATTTTAAAATATATTCAAATACAAAACAGTTCTATTAAATTGTAATAATATTTCACAAAATTAGTTTTTACTGCATTTCTAAATTAAATATACAGTGTGGCCTATGTTCTCACTGCACTAAAGTCAAGTTGATAGTCCCCATTGACTTCCATAGTATTTTCCATACTATTTTCCATAAAACTGAGTATAATGATAGAATTTTCATTTTTCGGTGAACTAGGCCCATTTCTTTTTATTTTATATTAAGCAGACAGTGTGTGTGTGTGTGTGTGTGTGTGTGTGTTTCAACCTACTACAGTACAGTTAGATAACTCTGAAGATAAATAAATATTTTCAGTTTAATAATATACAAAAATATATTTTATTATATTTTTCTTTCTTTCTTACTCTTAAAAACTTGTCTGTTGAATAAAATTAATTGAATAAATTGGCCAGTTGAATAAAATAAATCACAGTTGATCTCATGATTTCCAAACAGGCTTCAGAAAGCAATATAAATCGAGTATTTTAAAATACAGTACATTACTTTTAACTTTTTTCGGACCCCAGTTTGAATACCATTGACAGTGAGCATGTTTCTAGCTTCAGTCCTCCCAATGAAATAATGTGACTGCAGTGTTTACTCTGACTTGCTCAGTAATGCTGGACTAGACATTCCTAAAATGACTGCAGACTCTAAATTAGCCCAGTAATAAATCTGGCCCACTGAATCATTACAGACTTTAATCTGATGTTGTGTTGAAGATGAAATCTCTGCACATTTCTGTGTGGTTCGTTTTCGGTTTCCTTGCAAATTTTGTACCCCTGCCACAAGGTGATAAACGGACAGAAAGGCCTGTTTCAGTCAAGCTAGACTATCATCTGAAACTTGTTCTTGGACGACAAACTTGTCCAGGGTCACAGCCCGACAGCTATGGTTTTATTTTCCCTCTACAGACTGCTGGGAACAGGACGGTCTCACGTCGCCTGAGATTAAGCCCTTTCCCCACCTGTTTTCATCTAGTCTTAATAGGTAACTAAAAACCTAAGAAACCAGTCCTCCACTAGGATTCACCACGTCCACACTCCCATTGTAACCATTCACAACATTACTGTGCTTCCAGTGAGAAAGACACAATGGGAGGTGTAAATCTAGTCTGCCGTAAAAAGTTAAATTTGGCAAGTGCTGTACATAAAGCTCTACTGAATCTCACTAGCAACTACACACACACACTCCTTCCATAATTTCTTGTCATACAATTGCGAGAATATGTAGGTTCAACAGGGTCACAGACAGACATACACACTTCTCTGTGTGTAACAGCCGCTATAGCTCTAGGCAATATATTTGGGAAAACAGTATTTTCTTTGATCTTCTGCAATAAGATTGTGTCGAACGATGTTGACAAACTCAAATGGGAGCCTCATTCCCAGGTCGCTCTCCATTTTTAAAGGGGTCATATGATGTTGCTAAAAAGAACATTATTTTGTGTATTTGGTGTAATGAAATGTGTTTATGCGGTTTAAGGTTAAAAAAAACACATTATTTTCCACATACTGTACATTATTGTTTCTCCTCTATGCCCCGCCTTTCTGAAACGCGTCGATTTTTACAAAACTCATCGGTCTGAAAAACGAGGTGTGCTCTGATTGGCCAGCTATCCAATGCGTTGTGATTGGCCGAATACCTCAAGCGTGAGACGGAAATGTTACGCCCCTCACATACCGTGTCCGGCCGGAGCGACGAGACATAAACATTAAAACCCATTATAAACGACGCATTAGTTGCATCCAGTGGGGACATAATTAAGGATTATAATGATTGCAACTTTACAGATTTTATTTTTACACCAAGAGCTTGTAACACTCCAAAGAGAAAGGAAAAATTGAAATCGCATCATATGACCCCTTTAAAAATTAAGCTGCAGAAAACACATTATTCAAAAATAGTCATGATTATGACATGTTGACCATGCGCTCATTAACATAAGACCACCCACATATACATATCACTCAAAAATGAAGTTTACATGAAATATACTCACCATCAAGTCGTTCCAGACCTGTATGAGTTTCTTTCTTCTGTTGAGCACAAAAGAGGATATTTTGAAGAATGTTGGGAACCAAACAGTTGACGGTAGCCATTGACATACTATGGAAGTCAGCAGCTGCCAAATTTTCATTTTTGTCTCGAATGACAGTGTGAACATCATGTTTAAAGAGGTTAACCAGAGTGTTAATCATAACACAGACATTTACATGTCTTAAAAGAAAATTTTATAAAATAAAATAAAATAAAATAAAAGTATTAATAAGTTTACTTAACCTCATACCATTTCTGCATGACTTTCTTTCTTGATCAAATGTTGATATGTGATTGTGGGTGGTCTTATGTTAATAAGCATGAATTATTGGTACCATATAGGGCTTGGCAAAAAATCGAATGCTGGAGATTTACTACTAATCACCAGAAGCGGCTTTACTGACGAGATGCGCATGAAAATCGCATTAAATTTTTTGCACAGCCCTAGTACCATATCAGTAAAAATCTTATATTGGAGATTTTTTTCAATTTAAAGATATTGGTTATTGGCCGATATTTAATTGTTCATGCTTATTTCTGCTATTTTACATTTACATTACCTTTGCTGTCATCTAACGCAAATATATAATTCAAAACTTAAAAAAAACCCTATTAAATATAATCTTTAGATTAAAACATCTATTTCTCATACTGAATTTCCAAAATGAATGTTGTGATACTAAAATTCACTTAATTGACTAATTTTAGTTTTTAGTGGAATTTTAGGGATTTGGGAATTTTAAAATCAGCCATAAAAAAAATGAAAATAATTACTGGCCATATTATTAATGTTTGGCTTCCCAAAAGTAAAACAGTCAGGTAAAATGTGAATGTTTTCACACACACAAAAAAATAAACTTGACTAGGATTATACTTTGGGGTTTAAAAAAAAAAAAACTACATGTTATAAGTGTAAAATATGACCAGTTCAAAAAAAAACAAGGACCTTATATGATCACACCTATTGGTTACAAATTTCATCATGTAATAAACAAAGCACAATCTTTGTAATCTGAAATGAATTTGGTATGTCATTCACAGGTCCATCTCAATTAACCCGAGCTCAGCGTTTCCCACCGAGCAGCATTATCAGCACACAGCATCACTCAGCAGAGAGAAAATCTGTGTTCGTCACACTGAGCCAAATGTACCGTTCACTGATAGCAAAGCCGGTATTATCACCTGCAGATAAGGCCCTTTTTCTCTAGCCGCCAGCCCTGAAATCAAAGCCTCGCGGAGGGGTGCAGCTCTAGGATATGTGATGAACGGGGAGCGCCGGGCTTTTCATCAGATCACTGACACCCTGATGACAGCAGCCCTTAGCAATCTCAAAAGCTCCGAGCAGCTGTCTCTGAATCTGCAGAGACAGTGGCACAGCCGAGCTCCAGAAGGCCTCCTCCTCTCTCTCTCAGATGCGAGACCGCCGGCTCTCCGTTTACAGATCTGGGCTTTGGCAGTAACTGGGCCAAACCCGTAATTGATTTACGAGCAGCTTTCCCCACTCCGCCTGACGCGAGTGTCCTTGTAAGGCAGTGCCAGTACAGACTTCCCTCGATACCCTGTAGACGCCCACCACCAAACACGACTCCTCTGACCCTTTCACAAGAAAACATGACTGGAAAAAAACACTAAATAAATATGATATGGCTCACCGGCTGCAGACATTAAGTGCACCGATGATGGCTGCGAACACTAGGTCCAGTCAGAGGTGAAAACTGAAGCCATTTGGGGTAACCATATTCACTTAATTACTAATTAATTACTTAATAATTTCTTGATGTTACCTTTCTTTTCTTCTGCAGAACAAAAAAAAAAAAAAAAGAGATATTTACAAGAATGTTTAAGCTCCTCTTTTCCATACAATCAAAGTAAATGACAACAAAAAATAAATAAAAGCACCATAAATGTATTCCAAATGCCTTTTGCACTATATTTCAAGTGTTTCTTGAAAAAAAGCCATATGTGACCCTGGAGCACAAAACCAGTCTTAAGTCGCTGGGGTATATTTGTAGCAATAGCCAAAAATACATTGTATTGGTCAAAATTATTGATTTATCTTTTATGCCAAAAATCTTTAGGACATCAAGGAAAGATCATGTTCCATGAAGATATTTTGTAAATTTCCTACTGTAAATATTAAAACTTAATTTTTGATTAGTCATATGCATTGCTAAGATCTTCATTTGCACAACTTCATTCACAACTTTAAAGGTGTTTTTCCTCAATATTTTGATTTTTTTTCATCATTCTTTCAGATGATGCATAAATCTCAATTTCTGAAAATTGACCCTTATGACTGGTTTTGTGGTCCAGGGTCACATATAATAGATTAATATTATTAACTGTGGTACAAGTGGAGTTTGGAAATTTACAACATGCTATGAAAAATAGAGAATTTATTTTAAATTGATATAGATTTTTTTTCTTGCATTATTTGTAATTTCTGATTTTAAGCAGGATTTATAGGTAACTAACCTGACAGCAGTATATACAGTATATATAATTTATAATATATGCAAATTAATTTATTCATTCCAAACTTATAATTCTATAATTATTGTGATATGTCTGTGTTAAAACAATGAAGACCAGTCAACAGACTGATGTGAGTATAATGGCAGCATAATTTACCTCAACTACAGAAATATTGATATCAATCTAAGTATGCCATTACGTCAAATACTTAAAATAAAATGCAAGAAATGTCAATAAGGTGGATGGTGTTAAATGATAAAAAAAAAGGTACATGACCTGAAGTCTGAGAACCAGTGCTATAGACCAATAAAGCACATACTATATATAAAACAACATAACTCATCTAAATATAAAGCAGACATTTTCATTATATAAGGAATAACTTCTGCCAACACCAGTTGGGCAGTACAGTATCCCGGTCCTGAAGACCAGTGTTTACTGTCATACAACTGGAGCCAAACTCTCTCATTTCAACATTTTATAGAAGAATTTAGAAGGGTCACATATAATAGAGAGGAACAGAGCAAAATGTACACCGAAATCTGTCAAAATTCATGAGCCGTCACAAATAATTTCAGAATTTTCAATTCTGGTGAACCACTATATTGTGGCACTTTTTAAATATTCAGGGACATAAAGTAATGCCATGTCTTGTAAAACACTATCATGATATTAGTAGCTAATATTTTCCAGTCCTGGTTACATCAACAGCAAATAGTTTTTCAGAGGGGAGAATGGTACATAGCATTAAAAAAAAAAAAAGTAGTGTTTTTGTAACTTAAAATCGCTCATTAACCAGGACACCTACATGCTTGAGTTTACATTTTAAAGAGTTAAAATGTCAACTAGTAAGAATAGCTGCAGTATGGCCAAAAAAAAATAAACAGTATGTATAAAAAATAAAAAAAATTTTTTTAAAAGTAGTATGTCCGATTTCACAGTATTCACAAAAAGGAGGTGTAAAGTAACAAGATTTTGGTACTGGGAGATTCTGAGAGCACATCCACTGGACACTTTAATATTGCATGATGCCATGGGAGAGGATTTTGTGAATGGTAGTGAAGCATTGCAACGAACACTGGTAGGTCACATGACAATGACAACATGACGAATGTAGCATGTCTGGATTAGATTCATGCTACACGCAATCATTCTATATAGAACATACTGTTTTAATGATTGCAGATTACTCATTCAAAAAAGCTACTTACTCAGAAAGTGTGCCATTTCAGACACAGCCCGGGTCAGAGAGACAAGTCAAGTGCTTATAGAAATCCAATCACTTCCACTTCAAACTAACTTGATTATTAAAATACATTTTGCTTTCATAATTGTGGCTTGTAAATGTGCTGTGGGTTATCATATCTCTCACTTGCCTTCATGCTGCAGATGTTACAGAGTCAATTCTGAATCCACAGCTTGTAAAAGAGTCGTAACATGGTTAGGGGCTTTGTTTTGGTGTGGAGGGCTTCTCTCTGCATGACTGGGTAAGCAAATCTCCGGCTGATGGGAAGCAGGATAGGCGGAGTGAAGTGAAAGGAGAAGACAGACCAGGTGATGGAGCAGACTGAAAAAGGCAACTGAAAAGAACAGGGAATGTACTACTTACTATTTCTACAGTATACAGTAGTCAACATTTGAAGTGGATCAAAAAAGTTCATCAAAGTTGTCCTAAGAAGACAAGAATGCATTTTGGTTTTAGGACAGCTTTGATGAAAGGTTTTGATCCACTTCAAATGTTGACTAGTGTATAGCATTTATATAGTGCACATTATTTTCTATAAGCATAAAGCACATGGATGACCAACTACAAAGTCTAAAATGAGCTGAAGAGTAATTATGAGGAATACTGTATCCCACAATGCAAAGCTTTCGACTCTACCTTCCATTTCTGAATTAAACAAGTAACACGATAAGGTTGCGACAAACATAATGAGGTCATATGATAATGCTATTAAAAAACTAGTATGTAGTATATCGTGTACACTGCACAGTATCCAGTATGTAGCAAGCTAGTATTTCATTCCAAACACAGCCATGGTCTCACCAGAGTCGAGTCCTGCAGCGATACACAGAGCCGCCTCTCTTTTGCCCCGAGAGAGAGAGGGAAATGAGCCACTTAATATCCCGCGGTACCACAACCTCAGCTCTGCTTTGCAGCAGGCCAACATCACACAGCAATTAAAGCCTTCAAAGAACACAAACACAAATGAGCCACTATATTCACTCTCCCATGAAGAGAGGAAGCACGATTCATCCTCATGCTGGGGCTGCGGATAGGAACGTGACATTGGTCGGTCAAAGTCTTTACGGCTCAGACGCTAGATGTTATTACTTCTTAACAAACACTCTTATCTGGACCGGCCCGAGTCATTTACATCTCCCATTAAGAACAAACTAAATAAGCCTCAAGAACAAATCAAAGATGTGTGATCCATGTAACAGCAACCTACAATAGGTTCGGATTATTTTAATATTATGTTTAGTCTTAGTCTGTCTTGCTAACAACAAAAGCATTTTGGCTTGCAATGTAAAAGCGTTGCTAATAAGCAGAAATAAAAAATATGTTGTAATATTTATGGACAAATTCAAAGGACAAAATTGTATGAATGCAAGTATGAATAAGTTCATAGAGCAAATATTTGGAATAATATAAAAAAAAATAAT
>NW_015623656.1:257382-257840 GCF_001515625.1 Sinocyclocheilus rhinocerous
AATAATGATGTATATATACACACACACACACACATATCAATTATTCTTAATATTTATTACAATATTTATTAATTAATAATTATTTTCCATACAAAGAAGAAAATGACATTTATAATATACTGATTCTTTGATTAGATGCTTTTATACAGACTTAAAAATGTAGAAAAACAAGCAATTTAACATAAAGGACCCAAAAACAAAGAAATTTTAGATTTGAGAGGAGAGTGTAAAAAAAAATCATAATTTAGAGCAGAGATGTGGACATATCTGTAGCTGGACTTAGTTTGAGTTGGTTTTACTTAGTTTTTTTTTTTTTTTTTCATCCGGGGCATATTTGTTTACAACATTTGCAACCTTAAAACACAAGGGAAAACATTCAACAATATTCCACACACAGCATTTCCCATTGTGTATTATTAAAACACTGCATGCAGTACAATCAGCATTATCAGCATTTT
>NW_015623656.1:260580-266240 GCF_001515625.1 Sinocyclocheilus rhinocerous
AAAAAAAAAAAACAAGATTCAAAGCTTATGAAAATACCATCTGCATAGTTCGCACAACATGTCAGTATGTTTAAAAAAAAAAAGGCCTATAGGCCTATAACAAATAATGGTATCTAAATAGTAAATTACTAGATCCATTTTTACTTAACAGCTACACAACACCAAAAACAGGAATCTAAATTGAATTATCATTCCTTAAAACACACACACACAACAATATTCTCTTCTCACCACACACAGCATTTCCCATTGTGTATTATTAAAACACTGCATGCAGTACAATCAGCATTTTGCATGGTGGCAGATTTTATCTTAAATATTTATATGGCTGCCACCGATGCCACTGTAAACTGGTATGAGCCATTAAACGCACATCATTTGCTCGTCAGTGAGACGTGCCAAGGCATGCTGCAGGAGGAGGAGCTGGTGCAGTGGACCAAAATGGATACCAGCACACAGGGGCAAATCTGAGCATGATCCAAATGGTATTATCCATTAAAACAAAAACTCAAACCCAAGATAAAATACTGCACTACAATATCAACCTAACGATACAGCGGTAAACACATACACAGTAACACACAACCTTATTTACAAAGCAAATTATGCAAAGAAGAGTTTATGTTTAGAATGACAATCATCATAAATGAATTAACGTTTCTGATGGTAATCCAAATTTAATAAAGGTTATTTCACATCATTTGTATACCAAAGCTGAAATATTTACAATCACAGGATCTCATTTGAATAAGCAAGAGGATAACTCAATTAAAAGTACTCTGAGATGCAGTAATAATTTCCAGATTTGTTTTAATAAATGACATAAAATGGGCCTGTTAAAAATCTGAACAGCAAATGTGCTTTCAATAATGAAATGCTTTAGAAACAGGTTCGTTTAGGTCTTAGCAAAAACATTTAAACCCTTTGCTACACCCTTATTTAAAAAAAATATTAAGACAACAGAAATAAATCATCTCTATATATTATAACGATTTGTGTTATTGTACAACCTGAGCATATACTTTTAACAAATACAAAAAAAAGCTATTTTATTCACCTTGTAAAGATGCATTTAGCAACTAATTGTTTTTACAATTTTCTGTAATAGCTTATAGTTTAGTTCTGTAATTAATAATGACTGTAATTTTTGTAATTAGGGTTTTCCTGAACAACACCTTTTTTCCACACTGGATGTGCCTAAACTAAAACTAAAAACTAGTGTGCATTTTTGACTGTATATAGGCAAGTGCAAACGGGAAAAGAAATGTTTAAGTTGGCAGTCACTGAGGCAGTCATTGTGTAATGGTTTAGGGTTAGTATGTGTATATTGTGGTTTGTAAAGGATGTTTTCACCTTTACAGCACCCAGCAGCATACAGCCTCCAGCTATAATAAAAAGACACCTGCCTACAACGAACGCTTTATTATTTTCTGGAATTACAGGTAATTCATATACTGTTAGGTGGGAGTCATATTATAAAATTCAAATGTGGCTGCTTTTCTTTGTGTATTTCATAATGAAAATATTCCAGGATTGTTTTCCACCTTCCATCCATAAAATCCAAAAGTCTCTTTTGCTACAAGAACGACTGGATAAAACGTTTAGATGTAAATTATATCTAGATTAATAGGAGCGATGGATAAAAATGCATTAGGTAAAAAAAATAAATCCCAGTTTTGAAAGCAAGACTACAGTTTTATACTACTAAAAAAAAAGCTAGTTTAATTAGTTCCCAACCACTGAGAAGAATAAAGTGATGAAACTGGTCATTTATCATCAGAAAATAAGAGGTCAAAGGGTTTAAAACAGAAGATCAGACTTTTTTTTAATCTTTTACACCTGCACACACGCACACACTTTCAGTCTATTTGTTGTTTAAAAAAAAAAGCAATTCTATAATTTAATACATTTGTAGTCGTATGTCATCTATTAAATCTACTGGCTCATCTTACCTTTTTGTGTCTGTCTTTAAAAGGCAACGCCGGCCATTGCATCTCCTGTAAGAAGTCCTGCCACTGTTTCTGGTCCTGATCCGAAGAGATGAAGACGATTTCCAATTTGTCTTTGTGCTCCGACGATTTTTTAAACTTGCTGTAAAACTCGCACAGACTCGCGTTGAACTGCTTGCAGGGACCGTTTAAACTGCAGCCGAAGTAGAGCCCGAGCAGAGACAGCTTGCTGCCCAGCGAGTGAACATCCACCTCGGCTTTCTCTCCGTTGACGAGCCGCTCTCCGAGCAGATTCACCAGAAACTCCGACATCGCTGCTGAGCCCTCGAAGCGGACTGCGCTTGGTTTTCTTGGCTTATTCGAGCGGTTTTAAGGTAAACCCAAAGTGCTCGATGGATATCCGCAGGCCCTGGTGCCCAGTTTGGCAGTCCCGCGGTTCGAGAGACAGCGGCCGTCGTGTGCCTCCACTGTGCGCGGTGTTGAGGAATGCGCTCCTGTTATAGAGCGGCCCACAGCAACAGCGCCGGCCGACTCCCGCTGCGAGACTGTCGCGACATCTAGTGGCGAGATGGTGCAATTGCACCTCGGCGTTCTCGGTCCACAGGGACACCACGTCTCTATCTCTGCATAAAATGATACTTTTTTTCTTTTTTGTATAGATGAATGTATAGACGGATTCTCAGAGTAACAGTATCAGTACATGTCATGTTTTTGGGTAAGTATTCACTCCTTTCATTTAAGGAGAAAGTGGTGTCTGAGTTACAGTGATTACCTCATGCATCCCCTGTTCATTTCAATTACCACTAAAAGCAAAAGAAAAACAACGGTACGGTGAAAACTGCTCTACTTGAAGCAAAAAAAAAAATGGTGCACAGGAAAATTGCAACCAGATTCTGTATGATAAACACCTATAACTGTATTGCTTGATAGGCTAGCTGAAGTTAGGAATAAAAACAAAAACCCACAACTGCTTGGTGCACAATAATTTCCCATCATATTTACTTGAAAACGCAGTTAGACATGCAAAACATTTGCAGATAGATTTTTCAAAACATTTTAATTTTGTCCTGAATATAAACAATCAAAATGGCAACAGCCATAATCATATCCCATAGGCTAGGATTATAAAACAAATTTCATTTATGTTTACTGTATCTTAATTGATTCAGTTCTTCAGTTCACTCAAAATGAAGATTGTGCTCCACTTGTTCCAAATCTGTATGAGTTTTTTTCTTCTGCTGAACACAAAAGAAGTATTTTTTCCTACTATGGAAGTCAATGGCTACTGTCAACTGTTTGGTTACAAACATTCTTCAAAATATCTTATTTTGCGTCCAACAGCTGAAAGAAATTCATACAGGTTTGGAACAACTTGAGGGTGAGTAATTGATGATATAATTTTAATTTTGGGGTGAACTATCCCTTTATCAAGGTTGACTTGAAAGTGTAGTAAAGTCCCTTTTTTGAATATCACTTAAAAAAAATAAGCTTGAAATGTCTGATGATGTTACAAATGAAATCTTCCAGTATACACAGTTTTATTTGCACAAATGCTTTCCAGACTTGTACAATCACCACAACATAATTCCAGGCCACAATTTGTTTTGCTGAACATTGCAGGGCAGAAGCATAGATTACAAATGACAAAAGTAGAAAAACTGTGTCAATCATTCAAAGAGAATGTTTAAAATGTGGTTGTCTTCAAGCAGTACATCGCAGGACATTAATCCTCTGTGAACAACATTCGAACCAGGTCTGCTTTAAAACACTCCTCTTCAACCAGCTTCTGGGGCTTAAAACAGACAAACATAGTACATTTGCAAGACGCATACAAATTTAAAGTGTTAAATTCACTTATCAAAGAACTTTTACAGATCTTTACCGTGCCATAGCGCAGTAGTGTGGGTACTCCATTCAGCTTCAGATTCTTCTTAAAGTCATTATTTGGGTCCTTCCAGCTGGCAAGAACAACAATTAGATGTTAACTCTTAACCAAACCAAACAAGTCAAAAATGTAAAAATTAAAACTAATCCGGATGAGTTTGTTTGATCATCAGAGCAGATTTAGAGAAATTTTGCATGACATTAATTACTCATCAATGGATCCTCTGCAGTGAATGGGTGCCGTCAGAATGAGAGTCCAAACAGCTGATGAAAACATCACAATAATCCACACCACTCCAGTCCATCAATTTACATCTTGTGAAGCAAAAAGCTGCTACAATCTATAATAACACTTCCTCCATCATGCAGTGAAAAAGTCCATGCTTCTTGTTCTCTCACATAAAAATCCACCGACATATTTGTTTATAACTGTTTTCGCTGCTTGATCTGTGCATATTTCTCTCCTGATTCAAGGGAACGACTTTTTCACAGGAGGAAGCAATATTATGGATAGAGGACTCATATTTTAGTAAGAAGCAATGGTGTGAACTTAAAAACATCTTAACGATGAATTAGTTTCTTAATAAACAAGCAGGTTTCGCTTCACAAGATTTTAACTGACAGACTGGAGTCGTGTCGATTACTTGTAGAGGTTTTTATCAGCTGTTTGGACTCTCATTCTGACGGCACCCATTCACTGCAAAGGATCCACCGGTGAGCTACTGACATCATGCTAAATTTTTTCAAATCTGTTCTGATGAAGAAACAAACTCATCTACATCTTGGATGGCATGACAGTGAGTACATTTTCAGCTCATTTTAATTTTGAGTGAAATATAACTTTAATCTAAGCCAAAACTAAATCTAAGCACTATCTTGTATACTATATGCTGCAACATACATTAATTCTCTCTGTTTGCCAATGTAATTGGAAGGATGTCTTGTAAACTTACTAAGGTCTATCTCCTACTTGGCAGTAAATGAAGACAGATCCCTCCGGCAGATGAGACAGCTCTCCTCTGACCACTGGCTGTGCTGCATGAGCAAAAAAAGGAAAAACTCTTCTAGTTTAGAATTTTTGAAACAGCACAGCTACTCTATAATGTTAATATACCTTTCACACAGTCCGGACACCAGCTCTTGCCCTGGTCATCTTTATCTCCAGAGAAGTAAGCGAATATGTCTTTTCCTTTTCTTTCAGACACAGCTTTACAAAATTCCTCGTAGCCGTGAACAGCAACGTCCTCGTATTTAGTCATGATTTATTTACTATTTAGTGTTTACTGGGAATCAGTTGTTCAGTGACCAAGTCCAACTCAAGCTACAGAAAGCAGACGGATCTTTGTATGAAGTCAGCTGACTGTACGCTAACAGCAGTGAGTGAAGTGTGAAGAAATCATAGACTGTAAATGCGCTTGTACTTTTTCCAAAATAAGAGTGGACTATTTTAAAATAAAAGTGGGTTTTTAAAAATATAATAGTTGTACCACAACTGAGCATTTTGAACACATATATTATAATTGAAATATTATTTCTAGATTATTACATATTGTTTATTCATATTTTATTATATATTTATTATATGCATAAACAATAATATAGATAGATAGATAGATAGATAGTGAATATATATAGATATGTATGTATATACATATATATATAAATTAAAATATCGTGAAAAAGTTCATTTTTTTGTAACTTATTTCAAAAAGTGAAACTTGCATATATTCTAGATTCATTACGTGTAAAGTAAAACATTTCAAAAGTTTTTGTTTTTGTTTTAATTTTGATGATTAGAGCTTACAGCTCATGAAAGTCAAAAATCCA
>NW_015623656.1:266315-275405 GCF_001515625.1 Sinocyclocheilus rhinocerous
CAGTACACAAACATATATTATGTAAACAAAAACTTTTCTTTTGGATGCGATTAATCATCATTAATCGTTTGAAAGCACTAATATATATATATATATAGTATTTTTAAAACTAGTTTTACTAAACCAAACATGTATTAAAATTTTGACTTCTACAATATGTAAACAACGATTTAGTTAAATCTGCTAAAACTGGGCAATTTTTCAAGCCAAGTTTAATAGCTCTAATGGACATGGGTTTATGAATTTACATTCTAAACAAGAAAATCAAAGCATAAGAGTATGGAGGGCATGTAAATGGCAAGATGACGTGATGCACATGACAGTGTGTCTCTTAGGGATGCAGGGCACATCCCATATCACATATATGAGCACATCCTGAGCACGTCTCCAGCAGCAGGAGCAGGAATGGCTTGGCAGAACAAACAAAATCGATTACTGTTTCTCTTTGAATATACAACAGTCAAATATGTGGGCACGCAGAATAAGAAAATCGGACTTCTGTACAGAATATTTCAACTCACTATCATGGGATATCTCATTGGGTAAGAGCTATAATTAATTTTAGTCTAACCACAATCAAAAGTTTTGCTTGAGCTTCAGGTAAAATCATCTTATGTGATGATTCCAGCTGTGAAACAGGTACAATTTTTTTTAGCTTCTACTGGTTTGATGGCAAATATTTAAACATATTTTACCTCAACAGATGGGTATTTTTGAAAAACAAAGGATACCAGGTAAAAGATGATACTCTCGAGAGTTCTGTGGTAACTAAAGCTAAAGGAGTTGCACGTGTCAACACAACGGATTCAAATTTGTGGGGACCAGAGGACTATGTTTTCCCCAACCAGGTGAGTCGAACCAAACCGTAGTCAAAAAAGTTTGAGTTAGTTCTGATAAGTTTCTTTTCAATCATATTCATAATGATTTGCTTTATCATTAATTTGCTTCAGTAATAAGTCTTTTGGTAAATTTTTTTTCCAGGGTGAGAACTTTCTTTCTATAGCAACCAATTTCATCGAGACACCAAACCAAAAATTAGGCAACTGTTCAGAGGTAAGAGAAGAAATTTTCTCTTTACCATTTATTAAAACTTTTACGATCAACATCTCACATCTGCACTTTCAATAACATTTAACTCATCTGCTGTTCTCTAAAAACATTTATATACAAAATAAAACATATTTGTTTTTTATTCAGTGACATATTCTTTAAGAAAAATCATATAACTGTTTGACATTGTTGCATTAGTTGCTGATTACAGTCAGCTTGGTATCTGTCGTGTTCCATTCAGGCCATTAGTGTAAGAGCGTGTGAGAGCACTGTGGTTATTCGTATGAACTGATAGTGAAACACTACAGTGCTTTTACTTCCACATTATCAGGCAGATTTAATAGTTTTTATAGGCTTGCTGGTTTATGTTTCGATTTCCATACCACCATCTCTTATGTGTTGTGAGTCTCAGGGGCCATTCATATAGAAAGAGACTCAGGGCATTTAGAGACAGAACTACAGAACTAACTGGGTGTTGATTGAACAGGCGCTTGGGGCTACCAATACACACACACACAATTTTAATTTAATTATATATAATTTTATAAACGTTTGTTATTTTAAAATTATTTACATATAGGTGTGCACAACTTGGCCAAAAAAATTACATTTAAATTATTTTGTCAAAGGCTATATAGCAGTTTTTACAGTGATATGTAGTTTAATCTCATATGAAAATGTCTTATATTGCTGCTGCTTAAAGGGTTAGTTCACCTAAAAATGAAAATTAGCATTTACTCGCCCTCAAGGCATCCTAGGTGTATATGACTTTCTGCTTTTGGATGAATCCAATCCAGTTAAATTTAAAAATTGTCCTTGGTCTTCCAAGCTTTATAATGGCAATGGGCGGGTGTTTTTTTTTTCAACAGTCCAAAAGAAGTCAAATAAAGCACATCAATAATAAAAAGTGCTCCACATGGCTCCGGGGGTGAATAAAGACCTCCTGTAGCGAATAGATGTTTCTCCGTTCTCGTAAAAATGGTCTGTTGACTTCCTGGATCCTCCCTCAGAAATTCGCAATGGGCTCATGATGCTGCGTTCACGCCATGTCGTAATTACCGTAATTCTGAGATGACAACACGTGACATTTTACTCATAGCTTTCCATGTTCTTAACCCCTGATTTTCACTCGCTGACAGGTTTTGCTAAATCGCAGACAAATGCCCAAAATCTGAAGCAAATCGGTGCTCGTTCATGTGAGTGAAAATCACGCAGTGTGAATTATCAAAGACACGATCTGAGGGAATCGTCAACGCCCGTGAAATATTTGGTATGCTAAATATCTGGACCTGTCGGCGATTCAAACTCCTGCTGTGTGAAATGAGTTCTGACTGAAAAATACGTCAGCAATGACCTACAGCCAATGAGAGAGCAAGATACAGGGCAGCGGGAAATTCGGGGAGGAGTTATATGAAAAGTAGCTTGCGGACCAGACAGAGTTGTCGGCGATTCTTCCTGTGGTAAAGTCAAGCAGTGTGTAACCTCCTGTCTCCGATTCATCGTACAATGTGAACACAGCAGCAACTGAATGCTACCCCAGATAGTCGTGCAGTGTGAAAACAACGGTGATCCGACTACTTTGAAAATCGTGCAGTGCGAACTCGGCATTAGTAGTGCCTAAATGAATCTGGCGGCAGTCAGGTGGTACAGCTGTCACTGGTCCAAATCGTAACTCTCAGAACATTAAGAGTTTACAAGTTGTAATTACGAGTTTTGGAGCATGTGAGGGCTTTGGCATTGATAGTGTTGCCATAGAAACACATAATTCAGCTCCGAGTAGAATGTCACGTGTTTTCATCTCTGAATTACGGTAATTACAACATGGCGTGAACCATAGATATGTATAGATTCCCCATTCGACGGCTACAGGCACATAGATGCGGCCGCCATCTTGGAAAGGTCAACTTGACGTCATTCACCATACTGTAGGTTCTCATAGAGCCGTTGAGCCGTTCTGTGCAGGATTGTGGCATCTTTCGAATATTCAGTGATTACTATGGTGAATGACGTCAAGTTGACCGTTACAATATGGCGGACGGTTTACGTATAACGGCCCATAGAAACAGTCGCTAATGAGGCATCTACGTATATATATCTATGGCATGAACGCCCAGATTGGTTAGCTGGCCAAGTGTATTGTAATTCGCCAACCGGCTATAGTGCTCGTTGTTTGGAGACGTCACGCCTCTTACCATAACGGGTAGTTGCATGTGCTCCCGCCCTGCGTTCCATTTGGAAAGGCTCATCCTTATGCCCTAATTCCTTCAAAGGGTTTACCCTCCGGAGTGAGAGCTTCGAAGGGTTGAAGGGTGTAGGGGACCAAACAACTGTTCCTTGAAGTGCCCTTCTGCGTCATCATCCCGTGCCCATATGGAGACGCCGTCATCATGGAAAAAATCCGCGCAAAGGATCATGGTGGATCGAAGTGTCCATCAGTTGTACCCTTCGAAATCCTTCATTTCGAAGGGCCCTTTGAAGTGTCCAGTTATGAGCACTTTGGTTTGGAACGACCCTTCAATATGGTGGGCATGTTTGTTTTCACTCCGAAGTGCCCTTCGGAGGGCGATATATCCCGTTTGGAATGCACTGCCTGTGTATTCTAAACAATGGCTTCAATATTGCCTTATCAATTTGAGCCCGAGTCAGACCCAGAGATAGATATTATTGAAGAGGATCAACCAGAAAATATGCAAGCACGACTTTTATAAGATGTTTCAGAATAGTATGTTTTTTGTAGTTGTCTCATATTTTTTAGATACGCTGTTATTTGTAAATGCTACTGCTGTTTATGTTATCTTTTGATATATGGTTTTATCCTTACTAAAGCTTTGGTTGTAAAGTTTACTACTTTCCTCGAAGGGATTATTTGATTACAGACTGCGGATCTATAGTGATTGCTAGTGCACCGTTAGTTTTGTCTTTGTAGAACGAGTGTAGCCAAATATCTGTCTTCAGAACTACGAGCCCATTACAAAGACTAACCATGGCTTTACTACAGTGGCCAAATTAAACACAGAACCATATTTAGCATGCATGTAGCTAAACGAGCATAAATGCTATAATCCAGGAATAGTTTACACTGACCATATAAACACCAACATTTGGAGTTTGCTGGTGGGATGAAAAAAAACCTATGTATGTGTTTGTAGGCATTTGACGGATGAATTAGCATTTTGCTAAATGGCTAGCGGACCTAACAACACTCTACTACAACAACTCTTCCAAAATTGGCTTAATAAAAAAAAATACAACAACTCTTCCTCTTCTCTATAGCAGCCCAACATGCCCCCTACTGAGTGTTTCTGGGGGCAGGGTTTATGTAAATTTCAGGGTTTGTGATGTCACTAACCCAGAAAGTAGCTCGTTGTAGTCCCTACCAGCTGTTTATTGTATTTTTATTGTAATATTTCAATAATTTAACAAAACATTTGCATGTTTACAGTTCAATGTCGCTAAATGGTAGCATTGAATGCAAGTAAACAAATTAAATATTTCTATTTTTAGTGTTCAAATCTTTAAATACTTTATTTTACATTTTTATGATTTAATTAATTAGCTTTTTAACAACTCACAAGCCCACTGCAGTTCTTGAATTAAGCCCAGTTTGGAAAATCCTGGTTTCATAAAATTTAATTACCGTATGTTGACTTAAAAAAATGGAATATATTTTCTTTCTCTTTGCTTTTGTATATCAGTATGGTATTGTAATTGTAGTTTTAAAACAAGTTAGATTTTAAAAAAAAAGTAATCTAAAAAGTATACATTACCTAAAATGAGTAACCTAGATTATGTTACTAACTACAATTTTCATAATGTAGTCTGTAATCAGTAATAGACTACAATTTTGTAGGTACACAGCTCTGTTTATATCTCACAATTACCTTTTTTACCTTAGAATTACCTTTTTAAATTCTTATCCTATGGCATCTTTTTGTTTTGTTTTTTTAGAACCCAGAAGTACCAAATAACACATGCTCTAAGGATGAAGAATGCACAGTGGGAGAGGCTGTTAGGGCTGGAAACGGTATGATTTAAAACAGCTTAATATTTTTTTTTTTCCGCAAAGTAAGCTGATAATCAGTTAATGTATAATGCTAGCATAATAAGCCATGCTGCATAATACATTTTCCATCCGCAATTTTGCCATTTACAAATATGCAAAAACATACTAAATGGTTTCATTCTCTTTAGGAATTAAAACTGGCATTTGTCTGGAAACACACAATGGCACTTGTGAAATATATGGCTGGTGTCCCACTGAAATACACAGGGATCCAGAGTAAGATCCTATGGCATCTTTTTGTTTTGTTTTTTTAGAACCCAGAAGTACCAAATAACACATGCTCTAAGGATGAAGAATGCACAGTGGGAGAGGCTGTTAGGGGCTGGAAACGGTATGATTTAAAACAGCTTAAAAATTTTTTTTTTCCGCAAAGTAAGCTGATAATCAGTTAATGTATAATGCTAGCATAATAAGCCATGCTGCATAATACATTTTCCATCCGCAATTTTGCCATTTACAAATATGCAAAAACATACTAAATGGTTTCATTCTCTTTAGGAATTAAAACTGGCATTTGTCTGGAAACACACAATGGCACTTGTGAAATATATGGCTGGTGTCCCACTGAAATACACAGGGATCCAGAGTAAGAATATTTTCTCTCACTCTTTAAAGTACAGTTACAATGTTCATCCCAGACAGTGTATGCAATTAATAAAGTAATTGTCAATATCAAGTTTAAAATAAAAAGTAAGGTCACCATGAGACTTATTTTTTTAGCCCAGCCACCATTGTGAGAGAAGCTGAAAACTTCACTTTGTACATAAGAAACTTCATCAGATTTTCCCAGCTCAACTTCTCAACGTAAGAAACTCACTCTGATGCATCCATTGGTAATGTGTGTAAACCCTGTCTGCTTTTATGTTAATTAAAAAGCACACAAAACTTTACAATATAAAACTATTTACTGTATTACCACTCAATTATCTCAAATGTTGTTTTCCTTCTCAGATCAAATGTTCCGAAGGAAAACAGATCATTGTATTTAAAAAACTGCTTGTATGATGAAACTGTTTGCCCATACTGTCCTATATTTCGCCTGGGAGATATTGTGAACAAAACTGGAAATAAGTTTGAAGAAATGGCTCTAAAGGTGAGAATAGTGAATGTAGTTTTAATGTGAGGCAACATTTAATTTAATAGACATTTGCTTATTACACTGAATCTATTATTTTGATATTATAATGCCAGGGTGGTTCAATTGGGGTTCTGATTGAGTGGCTCTGTGACCTTGATGTAGACTCAGAATGTCGTCCTCACTACAGCTTTGTACGTCTGGGCAAATTGTCAGAAAAAATCGGATTTGACTTCAGGTACATTCACACTGCTCTTTTACTAGTCAAAATCAATCCGGGTCCTCTTTTTCTCTTTCTTTCTTTTTTTCTTTGAAGTTGAGTCATTTTCTGTCATTTTCTGAGGTCCCAGTTGAGGTCCCATTTGATTTTGGTCTTTTTTTCTGGTGAAAGAAATACATAAATGAAGAAGAAAGCCAAAATACGAAATGCCATGGATGAATATTGATTGCGTAATCCACTGTTTTATAGAAGGGGGTCAAAGTGATGATTTTCACCTGAGATTCTGAGCCAAGTTACAGTGGGGAGGTTAAAAGGAGTATTAAAGATATCATGATGTCCTTTTAGATTTTGTTTCTCATGTAATCTTTTTTAAGTCAAGTCAAGTCAAGTCGAGCTTTATTGTCATTCCGCTACAAATTGTCGTGTCTCGCAGGACCACGGTGCTATAAATAAACATAAATATAAACATACAACACTAGACATAAGAACAATTTTTAAACCTATACATAACTAACTTACTGAAAGCGGTAATCTAACTATACATATACTATAAATAGGTTATGTATATGTATAGTCAACTAAGACAGATTATACAAGTACTTTACATAATAACTGTGCATGATATTGTGCAAAAGAGGTATTTAAGGTTAAGAAGCAAATAGTGCAATATGAATTGTGGTGCTTTCACAAGTAAACATTTGTTAAGTCCTTAAGTTCTTGTAACATGGAGTGTTTATAAGAAAGTGTCTGGTGCATTTAGAGAGAAAAGAGTGTGTTTCTACAGGTGATTTGTTCAGCCCACTCAGAACTGCACAATGTTTTTGAGGTTTTCAATGGTTTACATGTGGTGTGGTTGGGTGGGGTGGGGGGGTGCCAGAGGATCTTGGTTTTAGGAGGTAGGGTTGTGGATGGGGTTTCAGAGGGGGGTGAGGTGATTGGAATTGAGGGCTCTCACAGCCTGGGGGAAAAAGCGATTGAGGGCTCTCACAGGCTGGGGGAAAAAGCTGTTGAGCAGTCTGGTGAAGCAGGCTCTGATGTTCCAGTACCGTCTAGCATTTTATTTTATGAAAATGAGATAAAGAAGTTTTCGCACTGATCTCGCGCTCAAAGAACTTAAGACGTGCTAGGAAATGCCTAATATGGACAAAGGTATCTATGCTGCAGCTAAGCTGAATAAAAAGCTGAATGAACTGATGAAACGTTAAGACGATAAACACAATAAATAAATAAAATTTATGAATGATGCAGTGCTAATTGACATATTATTTATTACAGTACAGAAACTATAAAGTATATTTTCTACCTAATTCTGTGCAGAAAATTGAAATAATTGTTTGTAGTATATAAAACAAAACTACCCAAAGATTCACAGCCATAGTTGCATAGAATGTGCCAATGTGCATGCCAAAATAATATTTTTCTCCCTGTAATTTGGCACCAAATCTCTGGTGAAAATAGTCATTTTGACCCCCTTTACAAAATTGTGGATTACTCCGTAAATATTAATGAATGGCTTTGAATATTTAGGATTTCATCACAATTTATGTTTGTCTTTCTTCAGAAAAAAATATTAACAAAATTACAAATTTGAGCAAGGGGAGTTTCTAAAATTTGTTTCATTTGACATGGAGTGTGTCAGGATCATGGACCTGTTTTGTTATGTTTTGCCCCTGTTTCTGTTCCTGTGTTCCCTTATTTCAGTGGTTCCCAAACTGGGGGGCGCGAAGCTATGACAAGAGGGGCGCGGCAAGGCTGAGGGATAATGTACATTCAGCAGATTATTTTGCAAAAGAAACCTCCGCAGGGTGATAAAGACTACACATTGCCTGATAAGTAAATAATTGAACGCAAAATATTAATTTGACTTATTTTAATTACCTCATCATGACTTGCAGTACCCGCTTGAGCGCTCCGTTATCAGTTGTAGCAGTTGTGGTTGTATCAATAACAGACCACTAGATGGCGCGATTGAAGAATCAGAGTTGTATTGCAGGGAGCCATGTAGAAATATAAATGAACAATGCATGGTTCTGCTCTAAGCAAGTAAGTTACAAGTTTGTGAAAATACTGCCAGTACCAGGTAAACATAAAGCAGATTATGAATATACTTAATATTCACAAATACCCAAACAAGGTGTCTACACGGCGCAACGTGACAAAAGCAAATAGAACCCAGTGATGTTCTATCAGTGGATGCGGCGCGACGCGACACAACAAATTCATGACAGTAAACTGATGCCCCGTTCTATTTCTGACGATCTCCAGCGCTCTTACATAAAGGACCATTGGATTTGTAATGTTCACTTTGTGCGTCCAGTGTGGTGAAAAGACAAGAAAATATGACTAGGCTTATCTCGCCCACAGATTCACCAGTAAAAAGGTGGATAAACAAGTTTAGACGGCAAGTAGGCTAGTTAAGTAGTACTATGTTAATCACAATATTTCAAATCATATATATAATATATATAATTAGGTCATGTCTGAGAGGGTGCGTGTATATTCATAAGAGAATCATGAAAAAATAGTTTCCTTAGTTTCCTCAAGCAGTACAACTGTTCTCAGCATTAAAATAATCAGAATTGTTACTGAGCAGCAAATCAGCATATTAGAATGATTTCTGAAGGATCATGTGACACTGAAGACTGGAGTAATGATGCTGAAAATTCAGCTTTGATCACAGGA
>NW_015623656.1:277074-277973 GCF_001515625.1 Sinocyclocheilus rhinocerous
AGTTGTGGTTGTATCAATAACAGACCACTAGATGGCGCGATTGAAGAATCAGAGTTGTATTGCAGGGAGCCATGTAGAAATATAAATGAACAATGCATGGTTCTGCTCTAAGCAAGTAAGTTACAAGTTTGTGAAAATACTGCCAGTGCCAGGTAAACATAAAGCAGATTATGAATATACTTAATATTCACAAATACCCAAACAAGGTGTTTACACGGCGCAACGTGACAAAAGCAAATAGAACCCAGTGATGTTCTATCAGTGGATGCGGCGCGACGCGACACAACAAATTCATGACAGTAAACTGATGCCCCGTTCTATTTCTGACGATCTCCAGCGCTCTTACATAAAGGACCATTGGATTTGTAATGTTCACTTTGTGCGTCCAGTGTGGTGAAAAGACAAGAAAATATGACTAGGCTTATCTCGCCCTTAGATTCACCAGTTCAAAGGTGGGTATATGAAGCCGAACAAGTTAAGACGGCAAGTAGGCTAGTTAAGTAGTACTTTAATCACAATATTTCAAATCATATATATAATTTTGCAATCAAGGTCATGTCTGAGAGGGTGCGTGTATATTCATAAGAGAATCATGAAAAAATAGTTTCCTCAAAAATATGAAGCAGCAACTGTTTTGAGCATTAAAATAATCGGAAATGTTACTGAGCAGCAAATTAGCATATTTGAATAATTTCTGAAGGATCATGTGACACTGAAGACTGGAGTAATGATGCTGAAAATTCAGCTTTGATCACAGGAGTACAGTATATGTTAAAACATTCATAGATATTTTAAGTTGACACATTTCACAAATATTACAGTGTTTTTTACTGTATTTTTAATAAATAAATGCAGCCTTGGTGAGCATAAGAGACTTTCTTTAAAAAAAAAAAAAAAAA
>NW_015623656.1:279171-280999 GCF_001515625.1 Sinocyclocheilus rhinocerous
AAAAAAAAAAAAAAAAAGGAGGGGGGAGGAGGGGGGTCCTGAAAATATTTTTCTCTACAAAAGGGGGGCCGGCTGAAAAAGTTTGGGAACCACTGCCTTATTTGGTCATGTTCCTGTCCTCATTTAGTTAATTAGTCATTCTGTGCACCTGTGTTTGGTAATTGTCCTGTGTTTATAAGTTTTTGTCTGTGCATTTCTCCTCTGTCGGGTCTACTCGTTGTAAACGTCATCCTTGTGCTCTGTGTCTCCCTATTGGATCATTAAAGACTCTCGTTTTGTGAAATCTCCATGTCTCCTCGTTTCCGTGCTCCAGCGTATTGTGACAGAATGTTGTTATGCTCAGTATTGCCATTAATTGTCTTCTCAGATTTGCTCGCTATTTCACTGATGTTGCAGGAGACAGGCGAAGAATATTTTACAAAGTTTTTGGAATTCATTTGGAAATCATGGTGTTTGGAATGGTATGTGACTCAAATGCTAAAGACATGAATGCACAAGTGATATAATGCATGCTTTTAATACATGTATATATGAGTCTTTTCCAGGCAAGAAAATTTTGTATTATTCCTACGATTGTCAACATAGCCTCTGCTCTGACTTTAATGGCTGCTGTAAGTATGTAAATATTCAGATACATACATCATACATCATCTATTTTTAATCTATATACCAAGTTTGTTTATCCCCAAGGGTTCTTACATCTGTGACATTATGCTACTGTACGTGATGAAGAAGAGGAGTGTTTACACAGAGTCGAAGCTTGAGAGAATGACAACGTATGTAACAGAAGCATGTTTGCTAGAAATGCTACTGTGCTGTGTACTTTGATTTAAGAATAAATATAATTCAGGCAATGCATTATCTATTCTTTCATATGTCACATGTCATTACATATTAAAAAATGAAACTGCAAGTATTAATCACATTTATTTTATATCTCCTTTAGGAATGACAAAGAAATTCCATTACAAATAATGCCAGAGAGTCTGAAGAGAAAATTCAGTTTATGAAAATTACAGTAGTAATGAGGAAAGTGGCTTACACATAAAAAAAAAAGTTGAATAAAATCTCACTGTACTTATTCACTCTGAGGCATTATAAGCTGAAGTCTAGTAAATGTTATTTGCATAATATATCCTATATAAATACAATCTCATATTCAGATTTATGTTTGTGTTGGACTTCCTGATGTTGTGTCTAAAGGACCTGTGGAAATGTAAAGCATATTTATCAATCATCAACCACTTATTTTAGAGTAATGCATAGTTTAGCTGCATGGACTTCAGATAGAAATCATATAAGATGGAAATGACTCAATACATGTATTGCATTAACTTCATAGTCAATTATATTAGGTAATATATGATTTAAGACATTAAACTGATTCAATGGATTTATCATGTTTGACTCGTTTTTTTTATTTCTCTCCTCTTATTTCTCTCCTTTTTTAACTAAAATAATTTTCTATACTACAATGATTTTGTTGCTGTATGATGACTAGTATGGAGGACGACACCTGCAAAAACAATAAATACACAAATAAATAAATAAATATGCAAATAAATAAATAAATGTCTGTATAAATACACAAATTCTTGTTTAAATACATATAGAAATAATTAAACATGAGATTAAAGTAGGCAAATAAATAAAATAAATTAGTGGACAAATGGAAAATGTTTAAGGAAATGCTAAACTCATCCATCCTATTTTCCTTTGATCACTCATTTATTTCTGAATGTAGTTCCGCATTTATTTTTCCTCTGCACAACATGCTAATGAGAGGGTGTCAACCATGGACTTGGTCGGGGTCATGTCATAGCTGGGG
>NW_015623656.1:281383-283278 GCF_001515625.1 Sinocyclocheilus rhinocerous
ACTGGTATGAAGTGGTTTAATCGAGGAACAGACGTTTTTTTCCCATTAGTTATCAGAACAGAAAATACAGGCGACAAAAGTATGTTTATTAAGCAAATAACGGTTCAGTATTGCAATTAAGAGCTATGTAAGCATTAATATTTTACATTGGCCACTTAAAATCTTTTATGATTTAGCTCTCTCATGATTATAACTACAAAACTAACCCTATGAAAAAGTGTAAGATAATAATCAGTCACCTTGACTGATGAAGTTAATACGCATGCGCAGGCAAACGCTCAAGCGCGTCACACACGATCCGCCTACTCTTGCATAATTGACACCCTCTCATTAGCATGTTGCGCAGAGGGAAAAAAAAGTGGAATTACATTCAGAAATAAATGAGTGATCAAAGGAAAATAGTTAGGATGAGTTTAGCATTTCCTTAAACATTTTCCATTTGCCCACCAATTTATATTATTTATTTGCCTACTTTCATCACATATATAATTATTGATGTATTTAAACAAGAATACGTGTATTTATGCACACATTTATTTATTTGTGTATTTATTTATTTATTGTGTTTGCAGGTTTCGTCCTCCATAGATTAGTGGGGCTTTCCAAACCACTACACCAGATTTAATTAAATTCCTGCTAAAATGTCCAGCATGCGTAAAAACATTGAAAGTATGAGTTAGTTGTAGCGACATAAAATTACCAGAAGAGGTCATAGTAACACACAAAACTCAAAACAGCTTAGATCGTGTGATTACAATTAGCTTAATATTATTCTTTTAAAATATTTTCGATATTTTAAATGAATATTCTGCAGTACAGTAACAGAATACATTTACAAAGAGACAAAATTTGAGAACCTGATAAAACATGAAGCATTTGTGCCACCCACCCCCAATCCATCCATTCACACTCAATTTGCCACATTTCATTCCTATTCTCTATAAAATGTGTTTATTGTATTTCATCATCAGAACCTATCAGGACTGAAAGCCTTAGTGGCCCCAGATTCTGTAGCTAGAGTTTGGCAAAAGATTTTGAGTATCCTCAGTTAACTCCTCTATTCTTTGAAGATGGCATCATGGCACAGTTTTGTACAAAACCAATTTAGAGCTGTGTCACATAAATGCCCTGAGGTTAACTGAGCTCCGACTCAAGTGCCAAATCTGTCAAGATCCTGTGGGTGGTAATCCATGTAAAAATAAAGTGTTTTTTTTTCAGTACACTTCTAAACCCCTTTGACAAGATTATTATTGAGCCCCCAAGAACACAAAAAAACACACGGATGTAGGCTAGTTGCACTTACACAGGTCTAACAACACTGGAAATTAATGTCAGATTGAGACCATGTTTAGATGTGTAATCTTCATTTTACAATTGAGGAAAAGTGAAACCACTGATTCGAGATATGGGATAAACATTTTATCTGCCATTAGTGTTTAAAAGCATTCATTGTTTCTATTTGAAGTGAAACAGAGAGGGTCTCTAGAATATTCTTAACTCTGATACATCATTTTATAAAATTTACTCATTATTCTGTCAAAATTAGGCTATGGCATGCTGAAAAAAACAACAGAAATCATCACAGAAATTCTAATGGTTTCCATACATTACAAACCATTAACTTTTAACCATTAAACCCATTAGAAATGGTTTGTAATGTGTTTTGGGACATATTTAATTGGGATTTAGTTGTTTTAACGAGCCACCAATAGAAGGTGACCAATTACCAAGAGACCAACAGGCGTTTATTATGTGTGACGTCACCGAGGCGCCATTTTGAAGGTATCGTTGCATTGAGCAGTGAACTGAAGGTGCACAGAGCGTGCAGTAAAGACCGATTAAATCGTCATACTGGAGAAACAGATGCAAACCAAGTAGATACGGTACCGAGATAA
>NW_015623656.1:283799-301790 GCF_001515625.1 Sinocyclocheilus rhinocerous
AATTCTTCACTTGATTCTGGCATTTGATACATTACATTATCATTCAAAAGTTTAGGATTACTATAAAAAAAATTCATTTTTTTTAAAGAAATGTATATTTTTGCTCTTCAAGAATGCATCAGTTTAATAAAAATGACAGTAAAGACATTTATAATGTAAAAAAAAAAAGATGTATATTTCAAATAAATGCTGTTCTTCTGAACTTTCCATTCAACAAGGAATCCTGTCGCTGTATAATGGTTTCCACACTTCATTAAGCAAACATGAAATAAGTTTTTTATTCCATTCCATAAAATGCAGTGAAGTATTTGTTGATGATGAGATGAAAGAACCTTACTAATACAAATCCTATGTTACTTATGAAAGGAACACTTTCATGCTTGTGTGTGTGGTCTTAGATTCCTATTCAGATAATCATATAATTAAATAAAAATTATTTTATTTAATTATACACTTATATGATCTGTTTTTGTCTACCATTGATTTGCGCACATAATTTGCACAATTGTAAGTAATTACATCATGTGAGTCTCTACCATTAAACCTATTTTGGCAAATATGATCACCGCTGCAACCCAGGCCATCTGACGCGGCGACGCCTCTTGTTGTTTAGTCTTTTTTTCAAGTGTGAGACCTAAAATATCTTTCTTCGTGGTGAGTTTTTGACCTTTTCTATCATGTAATTCACTATTGCAGACTTTAACACAAGAACGGACCATTTTAAATCAAATGAAAAAGACAATTCTCCAACTACAGAACACCTCGGCTTTGATACCTTACAAATGGCGGCGATACCCAAAATGCACTTCGATTCTCGTGAGTGTGACGTCACCTGACAAAGACCGATTACAGTTTCCAATAAAACCAGTAGGCTACAATTCCCATTATAACGAGGAAAACCATTACAAATTCTGCGTTGGTTTCAGGGGACATTATCCCTCACCAACCCTAAAACCACCTGTACTCAGTCTATTCCTCAATACTCCATAGCCTATCTTTTATGTATCGCGTTGCTGTAATCACAGCCCTGTTGTCATTCAGACCAAAAGCACAGCTGCACGTGATATTGCTTTACTGAATAACTTTTATGTTAGAACAAATATTGCCAGTTAGTTTGTCTATTATTGCTCCGCCAACGAAAATAGTTCCAGAGATACGATTTAACGTCGCGCATCTTTGAGCAACAGTTATTTTGATCAATCGTGAGTGAAATAGCCTATTCATTGAATACTAAATTATTCAATGTAGATTGTAGAACTAAATTATTTGTTGATTTATTCAGAAACACTGTCACTTGTTTCCACTTTCTTAGCATGTCGATGATGTTAACTGCATAAAGAGTCACTTAAGTGAAAATACTAAATCACCGACTGACAAGTCTGTATGAAACGCAAACTCAGATTGCGCAGTGATACAAATAATGAAACGTCCTAGCGCTGACAGATGAACTAACACCGCTCAGCCAATCGAATCCGAGGACCGGAATTTACTGTTAATCCTTGGCAAGCATAAAAACATTTAGAAAATGTCGCATGATTTAAATTACTGTCCATTCTCAAGCACTTCTTTCCAGGCTAGTGGTTACTAATACACAGGCTCTGGTAAGTATAGTACAGAATAGCCTAATTTTAAGAAACTGCTTGAATAGGCTTTCAAAAAGGTAATTTCCTTCATTTTAAGTTGGTAGCCAACAACACCAGCAAACAAAATGGCTACTACTTTAAATACATGACAAACGATTTTTTATTATTTCATCAGATTATTTTGTTTTTAGATTTTCCAACACAACATACTGAAAATTCAAGACTGACCTGAAAAATCAGTCTTACGTCCCGTCACAATAGAGATAATATTTGATTCTATTATAATTTACATTATTATTGATTAAAAGCTGAGGAAAACACATTTTAATGCAAAAATGAAAGGTGAGTGCACTCAAATATAGGTGAATATGTCGGAACATAATGTCTTATTAATCCAAAATAATTACTTTTGTAACCCATTTTATTCAATAATCAGTGAAATATTCAACTATACAAGAAAACAAAAACAGACAAGACACACTTTGCAAATGCAAGTCAAACTTTATTTTGGTTAGAGGGGAATGTTTGTGCAACACGTTCCTGAAAAAATGTGTATCTGGAATGACAGTTTTCGGTTACACAAAACAGGTGCACACTGCTACCATTCAAGTAACATTTTGTTCTTTGGTGGAACAAGATGAGACACACTCAACTCCTAACACACACTCCTGTAGTCCAAAACTGCCATTGTGTTGTTTTGGGAAGAGGGGCAGGAAGGGAGGGGGGTAATGGGGGCAGGAGTGCATGTGCTCCAAAAGACAAAGAACTTTCCAGAGCATTCCTTCGAATGTTTCAAGGACACTAGGGAGTTCAGCAGCGTAGCTCTCGCCACCTAAACTAGTGATTCAGCAGCAACTATTCAAATCTGAACAGATCTTACACCTGCAGCAGTACACGGTGTTCATTTTTTCTTCTGAACGATATCAGTAGTTTTTAAAGTAGCTCGGTTCCCCGTTCGTGAGCAGTGCACTACGTCTACGGAATGTGCACTAGCGCCGGTCCATTTTCCATCCCTACGGTCACATACACACGGTCCACATCAGCCCAGAGGAGGCACTTCACATAGAGATAGTAACTATTAAAAGAGTAACCTGACTTTGTACTCTTGAGCTGTAACAAGGCATGAAAAGAGGATCAAAAGTAATACAGGAAGTCTAAACGTTCAAGCTTTACAACGACATGGTCGACAGGCAAATGGAATAACTTATTATGCCTCCCGACGCTCAACCTATTAACAATATTGCATTGCAAAAAAGGCATAATATAAATTAGATCTTAACTCTATCCTCACAACATTTATAAGAAATAACTTTTTGTAGTCGGAATAAAATAGCAGCTTCATGGGCAACGTATCCTGACGTGAACTTAAACTAGGCCTGGTGTTATTGAAAAACATCAGCCTCTACGCAAACCTTTTAGACGAGCTTGCGTTTCTGACGAATGCGTTCGCCCATTACGGGAAAGGACTGGAACAGGTTTTGCTGCAATGGTAAACGGAGCAAATAAAGATGCTAGTGTGGGGAAACATAACATGATGTGGTGTGAATGCAAAACTGTTACAGCCCAGTACTACACATACATTGCTAAATACAAAAGAAACCTCTTCCTTTCGGGAGTTTGCTCCCCCGATTTACGGTTTCACAAAAACAAATTTAGCTAAATATCATTAATTTATATTCTACACCATGCCTATTGTCAAGGACAGTTCAAGGATAAAATATTTAAGGCTTCTGAGGGGCAAACAGGGAGGTTATGATACTGGGAGTCACGGCTCCACCACTCGCTCATCTGCAGTTGCTCCACCAAAGTCTGACAATACCCATGCTCCACTGCCAGATGGCCTGCCCTGATAAAGGTGGAGAGACTCAGTCGATGTAAAAGTCAAGGGAGAACATGAGAAGAGGCACAGGTAGACCTGAGAAAGAGAGAAACTCTCCATGGGAGTTAAACCGTGGAGCATGGGATGGATCAATTATCGAATTCACAGAACAACTCAACTTAAAATGCGTCTTTTGTTTTGGTTATTTCCCGTCGAACAGACTTAGACTGTCACCGGCGGTGCATTTCAGCTATTTTAGATAAGACCGACATGACACATCAAGTGCCTAAAGTGGGAGGAAAATGCAGTGGCAGGCTTCAGCTGACACAACAGCGTGTGACGGAGATGGAAGTGATCCCGCCAGGGAAGAGCGGTATGGTGTTAATGATGGAGCAAAAGCAGTGAGCCAATCCGCCCCAACACAACGCATTCACACCTGCTAATCACACCTCTCAGATACAGTAGCACAGCAGTAAAGCCACAGGCTAGCCCGTGGTGCTCATTTATATTGCGCTTACTTCAACACACTTCCGTCATCCAATTACGGTCAAGCACGTCTTTCCTTTAACGATGGACTAACGCACGAGCAGATGATGACACTCTTCCCAAAGGTAGCTTTGGGTCGGCTGCTAAACTTAAGTCCTGTAGTGAGTCGAAGCCTGCCGTCACTGTCTCTTTCCAATGAAATTCAAGTAGTAACAATTAAATTGAGAGACAAAATAAAACCCTACTCTATGCAATTAGGGCACAGCACAAGTCCCGAAGCAATTTCAGTTTACAGCAGTCTCCATTTAAACTGAAATCTAATAGGATAATCGAGAAAAAAAGAGGGAATAAAAAGGATAGTGCATTAGCTGACACTTCAAGGGAAGGATTAACATTGTACACAATGTGGCTTGACTCAGCCCTAGTGTAACATTTCCATCTAAGACTTTAACCTGATTCATGTTCAACAGTCTGAAAAAGAAACAGTCTTGTCATATGTGCATATCCCAGTATCAGTTTGCACTTTCATATCGATTCAGAATTAGTTACAAAAAGCACAATATGTAAACATTGAGAGGAACAAAAATAAAATCAACCTCTATACATTGTACAAGCTGTTAGCTTAGATGGAACAGCCAAATATTTCAGTATCATGGCACCCCTTAAATGTCTTCATTGAGTTAGTACTTCAAATCTCAAGTAGGCCTAAACTACATACAAATGGCATTTGCTGGGAATTTCTTAAATAATGGACATTTGCTAATCAAAAAGAGAAAGGAAATATATGCGTGTTGTGTGGTACATTTTTCATTTGTATAACACAGACCAGATAGGAATGGAAAAAAACAGTGCTGATATCATAAACTGATGCTTTTATGACAAAAAATTATTCAAATAAACAAACTAAAATAAATAAATGCGTACAGCGTTTTCCAAAAGCTACTTATTTAAGCAATCTAAACTACTAAAATTAAAAGAAAAAAAGTGGCACATGGGGGTTCAGCTTTGTGGTAGCCACATAAATCATTGTACTGGAAACATTCAGTAGATCACTTGCAAGACTGAGAACGAAACGGGAAGAGGGGGAATTTTTTTCCTTGCGCTCAGAATAACACTGACTAGCGTCAAACAAAAATAAAATCAACCTCTATACATTGTACAAGCTGTTAGCTTAGATGGAACAGCCAAATATTTCAGTATCATGGCACCCCTTAAATGTCTTCATTGAGTTAGTACTTCAAATCTCAAGTAGGCCTAAACTACATACAAATGGCATTTGCTGGGAATTTCTTAAATAATGGACATTTGCTAATCAAAAAGAGAAAGTAAATATATGCGTGTTGTGTGGTACATTTTTCATTTGTATAACACAGACCAGATAGGAATGGAAAAAAACAGTGCTGATATCATAAACTGAAGCTTTTATGACAAAAAATTATTCAAATAAACAAACTAAAATAAATAAATGCGTACAGCGTTTTCCAAAAGCTACTTATTTAAGCAATCTAAACTACTAAAATTAAAAGAAAAGGGGGTTCAGCTTTGTGGTAGCCACATAAATCATTGTACTGGAAACATTCAGTAGATCACTTGCAAGACTGAGAACGAAACGGGAAGAGGGGGAATTTTTTTCCTTGCGCTCAGAATAACACTGACTAGCGTCAACTGGCAGCAGCTCATCTGTACCCTGGGTGGTGGATGTGCACATTTCTACTATCACCTGAATCTGTGGCCCTGCTGACTGATGCTCTACGCATCTTTGCCATTGTGCCAGGATTCTGCGCTCGGAAGCAGGGCGCCTGGAAGTCGCCGCCCATGTACTCCATGGTCTGCATCAGGTTCGTCTGACTGGAAATGGCTGCCCCGGTCCTGTACTGTGCTCCGGGGGTGCAGTCTATGGAGGCCCCTGAAAGGCCCCCGTGGAACGGCCCCACCAGGTCTTGAGACCCTGAGCTGTCACTGTTTGGCGTGGGTAGGATGTTGTTCCAGGGAGGCTGCATGTAGTGGCCGTTACTGTAACTCATGTGCATCCCGTTGACCGGAGGAGATGGTGTTGGTTTATCAGTTGAGGGCTTCAAGTTGAAGGGCTGTGCCATGCACACCTCCTGCGGGTAGCCCATGTTCTTGGTGAGGAACCCCGGTCCAACTAGGGCCTCTCTAGGGAGATTCTTGCCCTGGTGAGCCGCTCCCTCCGGAAGGTGCTGAAGGTGTGCCAACTGGTGTTGCCCCCAAGGGCCCTGCTGACGTTGTTGCTGGGGTAACTGTGGCTGGGATTGATGCTGCTTCATGTCATTGTGGTAAAGAGGCATCCTGTTCATGGCAGCGATGTCAGGCAGTGGCAGAGCGGGAGCAGGACCGCCTTTATCAGCGTTACCAAGGATGCAAGAAGGTGGAGGACCGACACCGGGATGGGTGCACACCCGAGAGCTCGCATTGATGAGCTGGTTGCGGCTGATGGGACTGGGGTTGGCGATCTGTCCTTCACACATGGAGGTAGAGCCCATGCCGGCCCGAGCCTGGCAGAACTGGTTGATCTGATTGACGATGCTGCTCAGGTCACTGGGCCGGTTCTGGTGCAGGCTGGCAGCCATGGAAAGCGGGATGGTTGAGGTAGACACAGTCACATTGGGAGGGGCATCGGCGTCGGGCAGCTTGCGTGGCATCTGCAAGCCTGCCAGGGGGGGCTGTAAGACCCCGGGGGCCGGAGGGCCGGCGCAAGAGGCCTGTGGCATGGGCTGGGATTGAGAGAAGCCCTGGGAGTGCTGCAGGTGCACCGACTGCGCCATATCGGGCAGATGCCGGAGTCCTTGCGGACCAGGCAATTGTGGCTGCTGCTGCATGAGAGTCTGTTGGTGGTTTAGGGTGTGGTGCGGTACTGGCGGTTGGTGAGCCTGGCTCTGATGTAAAGCCTCCTGGTGGGCCAGGCTCTGCTGTGGTTGTAAACTGCTCTTCTGCTGCAGGGACTGCGGATGGGCCTGCAAGGCCTGAGAGTGAGCGAGACTCTTCTGGCCTAAAGGAGTCTGAAGGTGTGGAACAGTGTGAGGAACATTTAAAGTGCTGGGATTGGCGTAAAGCCCACTGTGCGGGTTCATGATGAGCTTAGGGAGAAAACGGGCTCGGCCGCCTTCGATGTCCTTGAGGATCCCTTTGACAGGGACTTTGACGATGGCCAAGAGGCCCGTCCGGGTGTTGACCTGAGGTGGGTAGGGGCTGTAGCGCTGGCTGGAGGTGTCGAGACCGTTGACGGTGCGGCGAATATGCTTCCTCTGAGGTACTTTGACACTATTGGGGAAGATTTTTATAGTCAGTGGGTTATTGGCAACTTTCTTAGCATAGGCATCCAAATCCGCTGGGGTAGGATAGTGTGCTGATCTCATCCTCTGTGTAGTGTCCCCTGTGAGCAAGAGAAGGCCAAATATGAAGGGTACTGCAAGAAATGTGGCGCAAATGTGATAATATAAAACTGCTTATCAGGGCTCTGACGGAGCAGGGTCAAGAGGCAGAGCTAACAAAGGGACAAACTAGGTCAAACGTACATGCAGTCTAATCAGAACAAAGCTCATTTCGGTTAACGGCCATTTCTTACATTTCTGAAGTCCAGTGTTCATCTGCGTGTGCGAGAGAAGCTGGAGGGAGGGGTTTGATACCGGCAGACAGGCCAGCATATCACAATGAGACTAATGCAACATTGGACTCTCACTCCTCATCACACTGCAAAGGAAACAGTCACGTCAGGAACAAAAACGGATTCACATCATTTGTCTCTTAAAATACATGGTGTAAAAAAAGAAACATTGTCTATTTTCTCCTCCGAGGGTGCCATTAAAGAGATCCAATTTTACGTGTAGATGAAGGTTTAATGGAACACACTGCAATGGGAATTAATGAGAGTAATAAATTATTAAGAGGACATTTCTAGTTTAATTAGTGGTGGTTTGCTGCAACACAGCAGCAGAAGAAGCAATAATCAGAAAAAAGACTTGCAGATTGAAAACCAGCACACAGTGAATATCCCAACAAGCTAAGTAAGTAATACTGAGTAGAGCGTGCTAGTCAACAAATGACATGATTTACAGCCGGCCGCAAGAAAACGGCAATCGCAGAAGTGTACAAAGACCCTACCGTTGCTAATTCACCTGAACATCCATCAAACGCTGTAGCTATAGATCTCTGTAATTGCCTCATTGTAGCCATTTATTTAAACATCATGCATTCAAGCATGACCTTTTTTAAATAGCTCTCTGAAACAGCTGGTGTCAAGGCCCACTGTGCACACCCTGCAGTTTGAGTGTCAGGAGTGCGATGCAAACGCATTCTCCCATCTGCCTGGCAGGTGCCCAGGGGCACGGCAGGGGATGCGGCAACACGACCACAGGCCACATGCTCCCAGCTGACTCCTCCAATCTGAGATGTGCAGGTGTCAAAAAGTGCAGTCGAGACAGAGCCTGACATGTTCTGCGCACCCAACCCCCAGCTATTTTCATCAGGGAGCTGCTTTTAATTTTACACTGAAGGAGGTGTTATCAGCCACACTGCCTTAAACATCCTGGATTTGTTTAGAATCAAAGATGACCCAAGCACGTCCCGTTATATCATCCCCAAAATGGACCAATGGATGGGGGAGTTGTTTATTTAGGTGGTGCTCTACAAAAAAAAACTTGAACTGGGTTCAACATCTAAACGAACTCACAGTTCACAGCTCTTACAAGCAAATACTTACATTTAAGCTGACACACATTTATGGTCTTAATTAAAAACAACAGGAGCTTTGGAAGAGCTGAGCTACATTGTGAAATCTCAAACACAATTAACTTAGCCAATCATAAAACCAAAGCACTTTGAGTTGAAAGTACAATTTGTGGTTGCCATTTCATCCACCCTATAATAAATCTGCTAGCCACCAAAGTTTGCTTAGCCACAAGCTACATGCATTACATTTATCTCAGATCAGCACAGACACACTTACACAATTTAGGGTCACTGTAGCACACATCTGCCCTGTAGATAAGATGTATCCGGTTGGCTGAAGGTTTGTCGTGCTCATTTAACGCCCAGCTAACTACTAACCAATCTAAAAGGTGATCAGAGTGAGATCTCAGCCTGTCTTGGTACCTCTGTCTCTACACTTGCTACAACTACTAGCATATAGCCTGTGTCTTCTTTGTGCGAGCCACTGCCCGGCTTTCATCTCACAGCTTTTTAAAACCGCATTAAAATGACCGGATGGGAGGTGTCGAAAGCGAAACTTACTCTCTGGCTTCGGGATGAGACGTGTGATTGTTTAAAAGAGCATTTTGCTGGGTTATTCGGCACCTGTACTCTGCTTGTGTCGATAAAGCGCTTGTCTAGTCACTGCTGCTGCCCTGTGCCCACTGCTGCAGCCCATATCCGCGCATGCGCAGTAAGCTTTTCCCACGTGTGTTCCTCGCTGAGGTCGAGGAAATGCGAAGGTAACTTGGGTTCAACGCGCCACCTACTGAATGGGAATTACACTGGTTAAAAGAAATTATTATATTATATTATATTATATTATATTATATTATATATAAAGAAAACAAAGACTAATTTTAAAACCCTTAAGTTTTTTTTTTTGCATTTTTGTAGTCCAGGAGTCCAGACTCCTAATTTAACATTTTACACTATTGCATTAAAAATGGCTGTAATACAAATATTTTATTTTATGTTTTTATGTGAAATGATAAAAAAAAAAATTTAAACCCTCAATATTTTTATGTGCCCTGACTCAATATTTGTCTCTATTGCATTAATAAATGCTGTAATATAAATATTTTTATTTTGTTTTTATATCCCAGTGAAAAAATAATAGTCCAATAAAAACATTTGTAAAAATTATTTTTAAAGTCTATTTTTAAGACCCTTAATATTTTTATGTGCCCTGACTCAATATTTGTCTCTATTGCATTAAAAATTGCTGTAATAAAAATATTTTTATTTTGTTTTTATGTCACAATGGAAAAAAACTAAATTGTCCAAATAAAAATATTTGTAAAAATGATTTTAAAAATCCTATTTCTAAGACCCTCAATATTTTATGTACCGTGACTCTATATTTGTCTCGATTGCATTAAAAATTACAGTAATACAAATATTTTTAATAAATTACATATTTTTTTAAATAAATCAAACCAATATGTCATTTGGATTTCTGTTTTTTATGTCACAATGCAAAAAAAAAAAAAACGTAGTAGTCCAGCCTTTTTCATCATCAATGTCATATCATGGTATACATATAAAAAAGTATAATGGTACCATTTGATACCATCAGTTCACTATAGTACTACCACAGTAAGTCTTTCTTTCTCAATGTAAAATGTATAAAAGCATAAAATCTACTCCTGAGGCCACTAAAATTAAAACATAAATGGCGACAGAATAGGAATATACATTTAAAAGCTAACAAAATATGTGGATAAACATGTAAAAGTGAAAAAACTAAATATCACATGCACAACACATAGAGTATATCCATGCAGCTCATCAATAAAAGCACAATCAATATATACATGAATACAGTCAGCATTTACAGTAATCATGACAACACACAGTCTGTGTCTCAAAAACTAGTGAGCTGCCTATCTAGACAGCATCTTTGGCCATCATAAGCACCTTCGTGCTGTCTAGGCAGGGAACTCGCTAGGTTTGACACCACAGCCATACAGTATCACGTACCACCCTTCCTTCCTGTGGCGGTGGGCAGGGTCGCCTGTGTTGACAAACATTTATTCTCTCACTAGGGCGGAGATTTTTTCATTTTGCGAGTCAAAAAGCTGCTAAATAAACGCTTTATTAAATATACAGGAATACACACGAAAGGATTATTGTTTGGTATTAAATGCAAGTATGGGTTGCTGCCTGACTGTTGGACCAAATGAAGCGCTCGTTGTGTCAGGTATCGTAATATATGTGTTTTTACTATAACTTGTAATATTAGGAGTTTAATATTTATATGCAATTATTGCATTCATTCGTTAATGAAGTGTGCATGTAAATGTTTGTTTTCACATGTACTGTTCACTGTGGTAAATAATATCATCCAGTCGTGTATTAGCTAGCTACAGCTAAGTTACTACGTTAGCTCATCAGCTCTTCCGCATTTACACGAGTCATTCATAACTGTTTAAAAAATTGTATCATTTTAACTTATCGTTTTTTGAAACGTATGATAAATTCGAGCGCAAACATATTCAATTGCGAAACTCAGTGTTTGCAGTTATTTTCCCTTTTGTATCTTATGTTTGCTAGGTGCATCCCGTTACACTTTAATAGTGATTTAATATTTGATAGCTCTTTACATTCATTCATAACTAAATATACTATTTTTATCGAAACGGCCACTTTGATGCTTAACAGTGATATGGTGACGTTACATTGTGCTGATTTCTTTAAAATGTTGAGAAATGGCAACGTGAAGTAACATTACTGTTTAATCTCCAGCATTTAGATAGTATCAGATAACATTACCATATTTACATGGTATTCCAGGGTATCTCCAAGAATATTATAATACTACCATGGTACATTTGGTCCAAAAGACCAAAGAAAAATTATTTATTATTACTTTCAAAACGTTTTAAAAATGTATTCTATTCAAATTATTTATTTATTTAGTTCCTTTAATATTATATTATATATATATATATATATATATATATATGTGTGTGTGTGTGTGTGTGTGTGTATATATATATATATATATATATTTTTTTTGTGTGTAATAGTAAAATGTACTTAAACATAAATTTTATTTCAGTTAGTTGCCAAGGCAAAATTTCTCATTTTCATTTAGTTTAACTTGATATTAAAATGACACAAAAATAACTAAAACTTTTAAAGCTGAAATAAAAATCAATAAAAAACTATATATACATATTTAAAACAACAACAACAACAACTAAAAAAATGACAAAACACAAAATTACTAAAAACTTTCAAAATATATACAAATAAAAAAAAATAAAAATATGAATTAAATCTATAATAGTGTTTCAATTATACTAAAACAACACTAATGGTAGTCAGAGTACCATGATATGACTTTTTAGTAATGTATATATATATATATATATATTCAGTTTTTGTGTAAACTAAATCAAGTAAAATGTACTTAAACATAAATTTTATTTCAGTTAGTTGCCAAGGCAAAATTTCTCATTTTCATTTAGTTTAACTTGATATTAAAATGACACAAAAATAACTAAAACTTTTAAAGCTGAAATAAAAATCAATAAAAAACTATATATACATATTTAAAACAACAACAACAACAACTAAAAAAATGACAAAACACAAAATTACTAAAAACTTTCAAAATATATACAAATAAAAAAAAATAAAAATATGAATTAAATCTATAATAGTGTTTCAATTATACTAAAACAACACTAATGGTAGTCAGAGTACCATGATATGACTTTTTAGTAAGGGCATCTTTCATAGCATCTTCTAGTTCACTTCATGTATTAATCACCATTGAACTCTGTTCACACAGATCCTATCCTTGTAATGTTTGACTGTGTCTTTTGAGATTATCACTGCAATCACAAGTGTTTCTTCCCCTCTTCTAGGTGCCTGTTGTGGGTCAGACGCAAAGACATATGTGGTGGGAGGCTGGGCATGGGCATGGTGGCTTATATCAGACACACAGAGGTAATGCCAGTCAAATAAATGAGGATCACGTTTCACTCTGCAGTGCAGTAAATGTAGTCAAAGTTCACTAAAACAACACACAGTCAATGTTTAGCTGTGACTATAATGCCTGACCTTAGAAAACTAAAAGGCACGCCTGGTCAGGTGTGTTTGTCAAACCAGTTTGGCTGTATAGAGGTCTTCAGAGATTGCTTTAAGAGATACTTTTATCATATACATCTTCTGTCGTTACTATTTCTGTTTACTTCTTAAATTTCCATGATCAGATGAATTAGTTGATTTATGAGCTGATCTGATGCTTTTCTATCGAGCGTTTGCTTCATTCTTTCCTGTGAACATCTCTGATTGCATACTGAATTTCCTGTCAGCCACTGCCATTGTCTTTGCACTCTTGTCCCATTTTTTGAATTCTGCAACGCTGACAAGCTTTGGTAAATCAGGTTTTTCTTGCTTTAGGCATTGTTTAGTTATACTTAAAGGTTGTGTTTTCCCACAGAATTACACTAGAGATTATGACACTACAGCCTAAGTGTGAAGACGTGGAGACAGCGGAGGGAGTCGCTATTACAGTTACAGGAGTTGCTCAAGTAAACACTCAGAGCTCATTTACTGTTGTTTTATTACATTTATTTTTTAGATTTTCCATTATTTGCATCATTATTGCAGTCATCATTGCAGCTTAGTATCAGTACATTGTTTTTGGGTCTTGAAAGTTATGGTATATAAACTATCGTTCAAAAGTTTAGCCTTTTTGTGAAAGAAATGAATACTTTTATTGAATAAGGATGCATTAAATTGATCGAAAATGACAGTAAATACATTAATAATGTTACAGATTTATATTTTAAATACTCAAAAAGTCCTGAAAAAAATGTATCACATTTATTACAGATATATTAAGCAGCACAACTGTTTTCAACATGGATAATAATAAGTAATGTTTTGTGAGTAGCAAATCAGCTCATTAGAATGATTTCTGAAGGATCATGTGATACCCAAGCAATGTTATTTTAGTATCATTAAGATACTATTATAGTTTTTATTAATATTTTGAAATAGTTTTATTTTTAGTAATTTTGTTGTGTTTTTTGTCATTTTCATTAGTTTATGTTGTTTAAAAATAAATGTCTGTATAGTTTTTATTCAATTTTTATTTCAGTTTGAGTTATTTTAGTACCATTTTAGGATCAAGTTGAATACAAAAAAGGATAAATGTTGCCTTGGAAAGTAGCTGAAATAGAATAAGTTAAAGTTTAGTTTTTATATTTTATTTTTAGTTTATTTTACTTAAAGTTTTAGTTAAAGTTAATTATAATAACCCTACACTGAACACTGGAATAATGGCTGCCTAAAATTTTGTAATGGCTCTAAACCTTTGAATGGTAGTACGTTTTTTAACTTTTATTTCAAATTATTTTCGAAGAGTTCAAAAAGCAAAATGAAGGGCTGGTTTAACTCTTGCTTTGTGTTTTCATCAGGTCAAGGTTATGACTGACACAGACTTGCTGGCGGTTGCCTGTGAGCAGTTTCTGGGAAAGTCTGTCTTGGAAATCAAGGCTGTGGTCCTGCAAACCCTGGAGGGACATTTGCGTTCTATCTTAGGTTAATAGATAACTAACAATTCCAGTAGCCTCATTAAAATACAGTGCTTATGTGTGTGATTCTATGAAGCTGATGTTCTGTTGCTGTTCTTACGACAGGCACTTTGACAGTGGAGCAGATCTACCAGGACAGAGATGAGTTCGCTCGGCTGGTGAGGGAGGTGGCAGCTCCTGATGTGGGCCGGATGGGCATTGAGATCCTCAGCTTCACCATAAAAGTAAGATGTGTGTGTTTCTTAATGCAAAATCATGCGCATGGACAAGGTGTAGAAGTGACCCGCCTCCATTCTAGACCTCAGTATGACACCTTCAGCCAGTATACATGTATAAATCAAGGGGTGACAGATAAATGTCTTATATAATAGTAATAATATTAATACAAAAATAATATTATAGTTAGTGCTGTCAAATCAATGAATTGCATCCAAAATAAATGTTTGTGTTATGTGTGTGTACTGTGTATATTTATAGGTATACAGTATATAAATACACACACAGACATGTATATATTTAAGAAATACATGTAATATATTTATATATGATATAAATCAATATGAATACATATACATGTAAATATTTCTTAAATATGTACATGTATGTGTGTGTATTTATTTATACATAAAATATACACAGTACACATATATTATGTAAACAGACTTTTATTTTGGATGCCATTAATCGATTTGACAGCACTACTTATAGTATTTCTTAATATTTTAAATCAGCTTTTATTTTTTATTTCATTTATTTAAATTTAAATTTGTTTATTTCATTTCTATTTAATTTAGTCATAATTAAATTAATTAATTAACTTATTAAATTAATTTTATTAATTGTAGTAGTAAAATTGTTAGTAAAAGTAATTATGTGCTTTTGTCATTTTTGTGTGTGTTTAGTTTTAGTAATTTTAGTACTTAAACTTACTTGATTTCACTTAGTTGCCATGGCAACATTTCTCATTTTCATTTACTAATTTTAAAGTTTTTACATTTTTCATATTTTTTTATTTCATCTTTATTTCAATTAATGAATTTTTTAAAATCGTTGTAGTTAACAACCCACACAACATTTCACATCATTTTATGATATATTTCATATCATTTTAAGTCATAATTAAATATTATAATTAAAATAATAATAAATAAACATTAAAATGTAATAAAAAATATTGACACTTGTTTTTTCTTTACAGGATGTCTATGATAAGCTGGACTACCTGAGCTCTCTTGGAAAAACTCAGACAGCGGCTGTACAAAGGGACGCTGACATCGGAGTGGCCGAGGCAGAGAGGGATGCTGGGATTAGAGTAAGAGACTTCAGGCTTCACTGTTTTTATTGCTAATGCATTATCCATTAGATGTGTGGCATTCATTAGCTTCCGTTTTCTCCCACCTCCCTGATCAGGAAGCTGAGTGCAAGAAAGAAATGATGGATGTGAAGTTCTTGGCCGACACTAAAATGGCCGACTCCAAGCGAGAGCTGGAGCTGCAGAAAGCTGCTTTCAATCAAGAAGTGAACACTAAGGTTGGATTAAATTTCATTTCAATCCAGGGCCATCATTTTAAATCACAGTCATCTTGTTAGCTGGCCGGATGTGAGCTTATACATTCACATTTATCAGTCTCAGATGAGAGTGATAGTAATCATGTGATATGTGTCTCTCTTCTACACAGAAAGCAGAGTCTCAGCTGGCCTATGAACTACAGGCAGCTAAAGAGCAGCAGAAGATCAGATTGGAGGAGATCGAAATCGAGGTTGTGCAGAGGAAAAAGCAGATCTCCATTGAGGAGAAAGAAATTGAGAGGACAGAGAAGGAGCTGATTGCGACAGTCAAGCGTCCTGCTGAAGCAGAGGCTTACAAGATGCAGCAGCTGGCTGAAGGACACAAGTGAGTGTGGCTATCTATCTATCTATTAGGGGTGTAACGATACACGTATTCGTATTGAACCGTTCGGTACGAGGCTTTCGATTCGGTACTCTTTACAAACCGAACGATTCGTTGGACTAATCCTTTTACAGCATATTATTCTAGTAGGTTAGATTAGTGCGAGTGCGCATTTAGAGTGCGTTCTTTCACTGCAGGATTTGGTCTATTAAAATGCATTTAGAATGATCACAAATTCAAGATATGGGGGCAGAAAATTTATATATTTACATAATTTCATATAGTTAATCAATATCACAGAAGAGTGCCGTTTTTTCTCTCTCCAAAAATCAGCATGATTACACATGATTTTTACATCTGTCTGTCTATCTATCTATCTATCTACACTGCTCAAAAAAATTAAAGGAACACTTTGAAAACACATCAGATCATGAAAATATCATGCTGGATATCTGTACTGATATGGACTGGGTAATGAGTTAGGAACGAAAGGATGCCACATCGTTTAATGGCAATTAAATTACCAACCTACAGAGGGCTGAATTCAAAGACACCCTGAAAATCAAAGTGAAAAAATGATGCAGCAGGCTAGTCCATTTTGCTGAAATTTCATTGCAGCAACACAAAATGGTACTCAGTAGTTTGTATGTCCTCCATGTGCTTGTATGCATGCCTGACAACGTCGGGGCATGCTCCTAATGAGACGATGAATGGTGTCCTGGGGTATTTCCTCCCAGATCTGCTCTCTCCAAAAATCAGCACGATTACAAATGATTTTTACAACAGTTCAATAAACAAGAAGTTAATTAATAGACTTATGTTTTAGACAGCATATTGCCTGTTTTTGCTCGATTTCGCCAACAAAAATAGTTCCAAACACAGCCACTGCACTGTTTTGCGTCTCTGAGCAACATGATGGTGTTTCAAATGAATCAACCGTTTAAAGGATTCGGTTCAATCGCAATGACTCACTTATTAACAGTGACTTGCTGCCACCTACTGGCGGTTTTAATTTCACATTTAAAGTATCTTTTCATTTTTTTTTCCTCTGCATTGTAAAGATGAATTTTGTCAATACTGACTTCATTTGGTTGGTAACAGCCCAAATGTCTTATCGACTTAATAAATGTAAAACAAATAAATAAAAAAAAGACTCAAAAGGTGATGCACACTTAAAAAAAAAAAAGGTATATATATATATAAAAACATAATGTCCCAGAGGTATTTTATTGGATTTAGGCCAGGCGAGCATGGGGGCCATTCAATGGTATCAATTCCTTCATCCTCCAGGAAACTGCCTGCATACACTCACCACATGAGGCCGGGCAACAAGATGGTACTCAGTAGTTTGTATGTCCTCCATGTGCTTGTATGCATGCCTGACAACGTCGGGGCATGCTCCTAATGAGACGATGAATGGTGTCCTGGGGTATTACTGCCTGCATACACTCACCACATGAGGCCGGGCATTGTCGTGCACCAGGAGGAACCCAGCCAGGACCCACTGCACCAGCGTAGGGTCTGACAGTGGGTCCAAGGATTTCATCCCGATACCTAATGGCAGTCAGGGTGCCATTGTTTAGCCTGTAGATGTCTGTGCGTCCTTCACTGAAATATTGTGGCACTGCACTTTTAAAGAGAATAACAAATTAAACACCACTGAGGTTAACGGAGCGTACAAAACACTCGGGAGACAATATGATCATGAGAATTTGGGTGGGGATATACTTAAAAGTATTTAAAAAATGGCAGTGGCTATTTGCACTAAGTGAAAATAGCATATTTTCTTAGCGATAGATGCTATTTACACTAAGTGCAAATAGTGATGGATTCTATTTACACTATGTTAAAATAGCAGGATTTTCTGATATTTATACTACTTATTGCAAATTGTAGCAATTATCTGCACCTCAGTATTATAGTACATTATAAAACAGTATGCAGTAATAA
>NW_015623656.1:302468-341812 GCF_001515625.1 Sinocyclocheilus rhinocerous
GGATGGTGTCCTGGGGTATTTCCTCCCCAGATCTGGACCAGGGCATGACTGAGCTCCTGGACAGTCTGAGGTGCAACCTGGTGGCGTCGGATGGACAGAAACATAATGTCCCAGAGGTGTTCTATTGGATTTAGGTCAGGCGAGCGTGGGGGCCATTCAGTGGTATCAGTTCCTTCATCCTCCAAGAACTGCCTGCATACTCTCGCCACATGAGGCCGGGTATTGTCGTGCACCAGGAGGAACACAGGACCCACTGCACCAGCATAGGGTCTGACAATGGGTCCAAGGATTTCATCCCGATACCTAATGGCAGTCAGGGTGCCATTGTCTAGCCTGTAGAGGTCTGTGCGTCCCTCCATGGATATGCCTCCCCAGACCATCACTGACCCACCACCAAACCGGTCATGCTGAACGATGTTACAGGCAGCATAACGTTCTCCACGGCTTCTCCAGACCCTTTCACACCTGTCATATCTGCTCAGGGTGAACCTGCTCTCATCTGTGAAAAGCACAGGGCGCCAGTGGCGGACCTGCCAATTCTGGTGTTCAATGGCAAATGCCAGTCGAGCTCCAAGGTGCCGGGCAGTGAGCACAGGGCCCACTAGAGGACGTCGGCCCCTCAGGCCACCCTCATGAAGTCTGTTTCTGATTGTTTGGTCAGAGACATCTATCTATCTATCTATCTATCTATCTATCTGTCTGTCTGTCTGTCTGTCTGTCAGTTATGAGAAAGTGAAAGTCAATAACTGTTCATTAATAGTAAATCTACTTTACAGTTTCAGTTTTAAACAGTGTGACGTTTCGGTGCTTAACGTATGCACCTAAAACATGTAAGTTTGTCAGTATTTTTAAAATATAAGCTGGTTGGCAATACTGTGAAAACAAAATGAATAATTCAAGCCTTACAGTATATAGTTATGAAGTACATTTCTGAAGTACATCTGCATATTACAGGTATATTCCAGAATTCATGACCAAGCAACACTTTATAAATAGTTGAAATATTCTTTAATGTTTCGTCTCATGCTTTAAATCCAAATTAGGCCTACATAACTTTTACAGTAAATATAGTTTTGTTAGTTGTAATTTTAATTATTTTATTTTTAATATTAAATTACATTTTATTTTGATTCATTTTAATTGCACATTGTAAAAAGCAATAAAACTGTCTGCATGAAATAGTTTATATAGCTTATATTGTTTTCTTATATTGTTATCCATCTTTTGTGTGTGTGGCGCTATCTGCTGGTGAATTTTAACCGTGCGATAGAGGCTATTTACATTAAGTGCAAATAGTGATGGATGCTATTTACACTAATTGCATATAGCAATGGATTCTATTTACACTAAGTGAAAATAGCAGTATTTTTAGCAATATGCTATTTACACTAAGTGCAAGATTCTATTTACACTATGTTAAAATAGCAGGATTTTCTGATATTTATACTACTTATTGCAAATTGTAGCAATTATCTGCACCTCAGTATTATAGTACATTATAAAACAGTATGCAGTAATAACGTATTGAGTGTAAATTATAATTTTAATTCAAATTATTAAATGGATGCCACCTTATTGGGACAATAAAGCCCTCCCTACACCTACCCTGACCCTACCCGATACTTTATTTTCAACTTGTAGATTTTTTCCTGAATTTTTATTGAAAATAAATGCCTTTCCGATGTGATATGAGATTTGAAAAGAGAGTAAAAAAAGTTCTGTAAAAGGCGGATTTGAACCCGGGTCGATCGCATCAAATAGACTACGGTACGTGCTTTACCATCTACGCCACTGAAGCTGACGATTGTCTGCCGTCTTTTATAGTGTTGACCATCCCTATCACACGTTTGTGGGTGGAGCTAGTGTAAATAGCCTCTGCCAACAAGGCGGGCTATTGGCACTTAATGTAAATAGACACTGCTATAATTGCTTTTTTATTGTTTGATTTTGAGGTGAAATACGACCTCAGCATGTTGTTGTGTAACCATGATAAAGTGCATTGCTAGTTGATGGATTGTCCCTTGTGGGATTTGAACCTGCAATCTTTTAGTGTCCATCTGTGCTTCTCTTCTACTTTTAGAATAATGTTTCACAGATGTGGCACAGATGTTAATCATGTATCCATTATGTATTTGAGGAACAGATCTGTGACACACACCAAGATGAATTGTGCTATATTCGTGACACTGAACAGGTTGAAGAAAGTGCTGATTGCTCAGGCTGAGGCAGAGAAGATCAGGAAGGTCGGAGAGGCGGAGGCCATCTCTATCTCATCCGTGGGGAAGGCCGAGGCTGAGAGAATGAGGCTGAAGGCAGAGGCCTACCAGCAGTACGGAGAGGCCGCCAAGACTGCACTCGTCCTGGAAGCACTTCCCAAGGTGAATGAACGTTTCTCGTATGTTATTTGGAATACCTTGATAGAGATCACCACTGGAATTGTACATGGGTATTGTAGGATGGGCCTGGACTTCATATTTTGATTGTCTAATGTCCATCACCTATACAGATCGCTGGAAAGGCTGAATTTAAATAATCTCTAATATGATTATATATTTTGCAAATCAGGCTAAAAATGCAGTTCCATTCCTACATCCAGCATATATAGAATATTTTTGTATGATATGTCATATGAAATAATTATCTACTTGATGTGTCTCTACTTTCACAGATCCCTCTGTTGCAGAAGATGACAGGTGCTCAAGCATGAAGTCAATCAGTTGCATCTCCTCCATGATATGTTGTATGCACTCACAGAAACTGCCTTTAGAAGACTTGGAAATCTTTTTGTTTTTTTTTATTAAAAAAACAAAAACATAAAAAAACAAGTAGATTTTTGATACCTCTGGTGCCTTAATGTTTCATAGGACCAGAATATCTGCATGCACTGCTGCTCCCTCATTCCACTGGAGTCATTGTACATCACACACATCAGAGACCATTAGAACAATCAGTATTGTTTTTTGTTTTGTTATAGATTTTTGTAGTGTCAGCATACAAAATTCAACACTTTTTCTTTACTATTTTATACACTTTTATCTCTACACTACACAGACACTTGAACACTCAATGGTGAGTCCGCTTCAGTTTAGATTACAATCAAATCTTTTTATCCATCCAAAGTCAAGCACTACTTCTTCATTCATATTAAATCATATTTCTAGCTACAAAGAGGTGACGTTACCTTACAGATCCTGCCATGATTTCTAACATTCAGGAAGACTGCCACTGATGCGAGTAGCATTCAGGATACTAAGCTCTTTGGCAAAAGCACTGCCTTACGGGTAAATATCAGTGTGATCGTAGAATCAAGCCAAGTGCTTCTCTTCTTTTTAAATGTTGCTGACACATAAATAGACATGGCCTTTATAAGCCCAGCCATCTAACTTACATCAATAGTTCAGATCAATCTTTTTGCTTGTACATTTTTAAGATCGTTGAATTATATGTGTGCTTTGTTTTGTTTAATTTATATTATTGGACAAAATTTGTTTTTTAAAAGAAATTTAGTTCTGGAGAGATTTTTCAAACTCTGAAACATGTCTGGATATCCAACCAATCCAATGCTGTTAATATAGTTTCATGACAACAGAGTTGAGCCATTTTTGTATAGTTGTATGACAGCCATGCCTAACAAAATCTTTTTAAATATTAACACGAGTTACATAAGATACTGCAATATCTGTCATGAGATGAATTGAAATCACCATTTATGGACAATAATGTTCTGTTTTGTAGTGGTTTATCTAGATGGTGTACTCTTTTGTCACTGTGAAAGTTTATTACCTCGTTTTCCTCATTCCGTTCAGAGCGGGTGGCGGTTTGCAGTAGAGTTTGACGTTTGTACATTTATTCTGCTGTGTTTAGTAGTGCTGTGAAGGGGCAAAGTCACTTATCCTTGTGTTTATTTGACATGCTAATGAAAACACCAAATGATAAAGCCAGGAGATCATACTCCTCTTTGTGATATATAGATTTTAATCATAGTTGCATGTATCTGTTTACCGTCCATTTTAATTAAATCTTTATAAAACTGGTTTATTTATTTTGTTTTAGCATGGGTAATAGGCCCCTGAAACCTTTGTATTCTCATAGAAACAGAATCAGGTTTTTTTTGTGAAACTCTGATAGGTTTTATTAATTCATAACTATTAAAGCCATGTCAGGTTTAGCCATTTAGCATTAGCGCATCATAGACTGTTTATGTGCTTTGTATGGCATTGGTAATGTACTATACTATGTATTGGACAAACATTATAGGAACCATAGAACTGTATGACAGGACAAAGCTCAGATGTGCTTTTCCTTTAGTGGGTCAAACAAACTAACCCCAATATGCCATTGCCGATACGGGGAGAATTTGGTAGTTTTATACATGTTCTTTACACAGATTTAACTCAGCATGTTTATGGTGCATGTATGTAATTCCAAATGTAATAAATGTAATGTGACCCTGTCTCTGTCGATGTTTTTGCATTCCATTAAAATGCTCATATAAACTGTGTCAACTTTATGTAATTAAAGTCTCCTTTGTCGAATAAGAATTATTGAAGACACGAATCACTTACCGTGCAGAGGTTGTTTGTTACGAAACACTGACACCGTGTGGTTAAGATGTGCAGTGCAGGATTGCTCTTTAATCATCAAACAACCGTGAAATCACAAATGGCGTCTTTTAGCTTAAAAAATATATACGTTGGCAGTACTCTTTCCTAGCTTTATATCTGAGTACAAAAGAAAAGCGACCAAAAAGAGTGTGAATCAGACAGCGCTGCTCCTAAAGTCCAATATCACAGGTAGGATCGTTCACACGGAACTCTTTTTTTTTTTTTGCATTATTTTATATGTAAACACGCTATACGGACATCTTTGTCTCGAAGCATTGTTAAAAACGCGGACCTCAAGTCTTAAAAGAAGTTCAACTATTAACCGTTGTGCTGTGCTGAAATGTGAAATATAGCCTATTTAATTTGGTGCTCCCAGTCAAAAAAGACTTCCAAAAATCACTTGTAAATCTCTCATTGTGCTATGTTATCACCAAATCTTGCATTCAATCTTTTTGTCAACTTGTGTTCATTAAATTAGCACAAGTTTTGTATTTATTTTTGGAACTGTTTGGAGCTTATGCGCCTCAGCTTTTGAGTGAAAAGCATTATTTGTGGGTAATTGTAATTTTGGGTTAAAAACACATTTCAAGACCTTGCAGTGTTTTGTATAGAAGCTTATTTCCTCTATACAATAACAAGTTATGACTTTTAATCTCACAAATCTGAGTTTATATCTCAGAGTTCTGACTTTGTTTTCTAAGATACAAAAACAGAATTGTGAGATATAAACTAGTAATTCTGAGAAAAAAAAGTAATGCAAAGTGCACGTTCCTTCATATAGCCTAATGTTTGAGTCATACCCACAAGCACATAGGTTACTGTTTGGCCTGTAGAAAGTCTTTTTTTAAAATTTCACGAGTTTATATCTAAGATACAAAAACAGAATTGTGAGATATAAACTAGTAATTCTGAGAAAAAAAAGTAATGCAAAGTGCACGTTCCTTCATATAGCCTAATGTTTGAGTCATACCCACAAGCACATAGGTTACTGTTTGGCCTGTAGAAAGTCTTTTTTTAAAATTTCAATATAAAGCACTATTTACAATGCAGAGCCTCATTTTCATGTCACCATCCATCATCATTACACTTTAATGCATTAAAATAATGGATTAAAAACAAATCTAATTGACTATTCTTTGTAGCCTACTTTCTAAAATGTTTCATGCCTTTTTCTGGTTTTAGGTGGGTTTTGGTGGACCGGATAAAACAGCAAAAACCAAGTTTACAATGTTTTTAGAAATTAGCAGTTAATCTTAATACATACGTTTCTAAGGCCTCTAAATTATCAACATGGTCAAAACTTCTACAGTGGAAAGAAAAAGTAAGTAAACTATTTACAATTTCCTGGTTTTCTGCTTAAATTGGTCATGAAATGTGGTCTTCACCAAAGTCACAAATATCAACAAACACAATATTTCTAAGCTGATAAACACAAACAGTCATGATCTTTCATGTCTTTAATGATATATCGAAAAATCGATTTTTTTTGCCCAGCCCTAATTAGACCTCAGTCTAGGAGTAATTTTGGACCATCCTTCTTCAGCTCACGTCTGGTGTGAATGGCTCTCTTGAGGTCTTTCCACAGCATCTCTATTGGGTTGATGTCTGGGCTTGACTGGGCCACTCCAAATGGTGGATTTTATGTCTTTGAAGCCATTCTGCAGTAGATTTACTTCAATCTTTAGGGTTATTATCCTGCTGCATCACCAACTTCTTTTGCGCTTCAGCTTGCGGACAGCCACCTTGCGATTATCCTGTAGGATATCCTGATAAACTTGGGAATTAATTTTCCCCTCCACAATGGCAAACGGTCCATGTCCAGAGGCAGCAAAGCAGACCCAAATCATGATGCTCCCTCCACCATACTTCACTGTTGGGATAATGTTTTCATGTTGCTACGCTGTTTTCTTCTTACGCCATAAATTGCACTGCATGTTCTTCCTAAAGACATTTTCCCAGTAGTGTTGTGGAGTGTCAAGGTGGTCTTTGGCAAACTTTAGGCATGCTGCAATGTTTTGTTTGGAGAGCAATGGCTTCCTTCGTGGTGTCCTTCCATGGATACCATGCCTGTTCAATGTTTTACGTATGGTTGATGCATGAACGGAGATGTTAACCAGCTTCAATGAGTCCTTCAAGTCTTTAGCTGTTATTCTAGGGTTCTTTTTCACCTCAGTGAGCATTCTGCATTGTACCTTTGGAGAGATCTTTGCCCACTTATGGAAAGTAGCCACAGTACCATATCGTCTCCATAGTTGACTGATGAATATCTAAAGTCTGTGAGATTACTCCGTAACCTTTTCCAGCAACATACATATCAACAACTCTTGATCGTAGGTCTTCTGAGATGTCTTTTTTTGCGAGGCATGGCTCACAGCAGCTAATGCTGCTTGTGAATAGCACACTGATGCTTTTTGGGTGTTTATATAAGTCTGTTTAGCTCTAAACCACACCTTTATTCTCATTTCATTGATTGGACTCCTGGTTTGATAACATCTGCCTCCAGTTGGCATTTAGTGACACCAGAAGCCAAGTGTTTCGCTTACCTTTTCCACCATCACTTTGTATGTTTGAGTGTGCTCAATAAAGACACGAAAGATGATTCTTTGCATTTTATGAGCTTAGAAATATTGTTTGTTGATATTTGTGACTTTGGTGAAAATCAAATCAAATTTCATGACCAGTATATGCAGAAAACCAAAAAATTTAAAATTGTTAAATTACTTTTTCTTGCAAATGTACATGCCATCTGTCATCTGACTGAATTTATTTATTTATTTGTTTGTTTATTTATTTTTAACACGTACAAGTAAAATTTTGCTGAGAAATCTAATTATTTTTTTTAAAGTAAATGTAGGAATAATTTGAATTGTTATTAAAACTGTAATGAATATTTCAAGATAAACACTTACCAGACTGAAATAACATAGGTTTACTTAATTATCCATACATAATTTTTTTGAAAAATCATGCTAAAATAGTAAATAATTTTGAGGAACAAAAGCCTGATACATCATATTTCAGATCCAAATGAGTAACTGAATCTCATAGCAGGGCAGTAAAGAGATCCATGTGATGACGTTTCTGGAGCAGATTGTGTGGAATAAAATGAAATCTCCAGAGAAACACATCATATTTAACTCCTCTTAAAGCACATGGGGCTGCTGTCCAGCATCAGGTGTCTAAGCTTCATAATAGCACCAAGCTTTGCGTAATATAAGCATGCAACAGAACTAATTAAGTGCAAAACACATTTAACAGCTTTTCCATCATTATGAGAGCACAGGAGTATTTCAACAATCTAGTATTTTTTTCTGCTGGGTGACTATAGTCTTTACTGTTTAAGACATTCAATGCACATGAAACATTCTGCGTAATTAAGCCTAAATGCTTAAATGTCAGCTTTTTCTTCTAATCCTCTCAATATTTAATCTGCCAACAAGCGTGGAGGACTCCACATCCCAGCAGCAGAAGCCTGTTCCAGCACATTAATCCAGAATTTTTAACTCCTTGAACACACATCCTCCAGGCATGACATTAAAATAACCTCACAGCACTCGAGAGAGGAGGAGGACTTCACGCGTCTTTGTTCAGCGGTGGAAAAACCACTGCTCTGTCTCTTTGTTGGCTGTGTGGAAGTGTGAGAGTCAGTTGACTCATGGAGACGGTGAGTGAGAAGTCCTGAGGATAAAGCCTGGCTGTAATTAATGTGCTCTTTGTCTCAGCGCCGCCGGCAGCTCGGAGCTCTCCTAACAGCTAGTGTGCTATGGTGACAATTATCAAGTGCAACCGCAATCATCATTCTCTCATGCACTCTAGATACCCATCTGATGCCTTCTGAGGGTGTTACACCTAATCATGTCATTCCTCTATTACAGTAAGTCTCAACCACAAAGGACTAGAGAGGAGAGATGATGTGTGTAATTGCAGTGCTGTTGCTCATCTTAATGCAAGTCCTTAGGGTTTAACATTAACTTGGTGACTAAGTAACAGACCCAGCCAATGCCTTTATTGAATTTATGTGTGGATAGCCCTTCTAAAAAGGCCATTTAAGAGCTTTAACCACTTAGCTGCATCATGCTTTAGGAGGAAAAGTGAACTGATGAAATTATCGATCTATCAGAGAACTACATGAGTCACACAGTGTGCTGGGATTAGGATGCAGCGCCGGCACAACATGACTGCTGCTGACAGCATGAGAACAAACCGCCTGACAGCCAGCTGCTGTGAACAGAGAACTACAGACGCTGACAGACCTGTCAGCTGCATTAAAGTTTCAAATAGAATTAGTGCTGTGACCGCTGCAGAAAGAGGTGTGCTTGAGCCCTGTTGAAAACTACATGGAGTCTGATCCGGTCCCACTGTCAAAAACCTCTGGCTCAATTCAACCTAAGCATTTATCCTACAGCAGTTTATTTATTTATTTATTTAGTAGTGTTACTTTTATATCATTGAGATACTGTTACAGTTTATGACCGGTAGTGATCCTAGCTATGCCCGTTGGATCAATGCACCTTTCACAGAATAGCACAAAATACACAATGCCAGCACCCTTATAATTGCATAAACGTCTTTTTTTTAATTTAACTCATAAGCGGGACTCATTTCGGTAGTCTCGTTGTTTAATTTTTTGCACATTTTAAACATCTAAAGACTTCTGGGCAGTTCAAACTTTCATGCTCGTTACAGCAAACGAAATCTCTTACTCTCGGTGCAGTGAACAAAGCCACTGTTGTGAGACAAATAAGCAAACGCAGCTTCCAAAACAAGCCCAATATTATTTGATTACTTATTATCATCAATATTATTTATCATCAATTATTCAGTACCAATAAAGGAGCCTGCAACATATTCAACTGAAACCACACTTTTATTTGAAAAGCAAAAATAGAAGTTATTTTACAAAATTCTGCAAACTGCAACAAAGTGGGAATAAAACTCACCTCCAATCACCTGTGAGCAGAATAGGATTGGAGAGATGGTAAAGGAGAAAAAGAGGAAAAGGAGAGCTCTAACATATAACATCAAACAGGGAATACAAAGCAAAAACTTCCACGTAGCTCTCCCAATACAGTCTCCATGGCGTTGAAAAGTGGCTGTGGTATTTTTAAGTCCAAAGGGCATTGCATTGAAGTGAAATAGCCCAGCAGGGTTAGTAAAGGCAGTCTTTGCTTTACTGGAAGCATCCACAGTAATTTGCCAGTACCCACTATTAAGGTCTGGAGTGGAAAAGATAGCAGATCCTGAAAGTGATCCCAAGATTTCAGCAAGATTTAGCTGTGGGTATGCGTCGCTGTCCGTTATAGCATTTAACTTGCGATAATCAATGCAGAATCGATGCTGTGAATTTTTTTCAGCACTAGGACTACCGGAGAAGACCATCCTGATTGTGAAGATGTGTTCGGTACCCACTGGCAGCTCATTTACTTTATCACTAAGGCGTTCAAGCTGAAAGGTCCAATGCCAAGACATCTTTAGCGAATTCATTGTGGCTTTTTTGAAAGTTTGGCTGGTTTTGATGTCTTGTACCTCTTGTTGAAGTTGCTCTACCATGAAACAAATATTTGATGACAATTATTTTTCAACTTTTTGGAGTTTTTCTTCTTTTATTAAAAACTTCATTGTCTTTACATTTGATCAGTCTCGGTTTCAGTCTGTCGTTTGTTTTTTGATAAAATCTTTGAAATTTGCTGTGTTGTCCAATTTATCAGCAAAGACTTTCCAATTGGCTTTCATGTTGAGAAGAACTTTGTTTCAGTTCACTAGTATATGCACTTACAGCTGTCTCTTGTTTCTCCATGAGGATAAACAGTTTGTCGCAGTTAGCCTGGACCTGGGTAGTAAGATGTCAATTCTCCCTTGCAGTTGTGGGAACCGTCCCAGGCTAATCATACTGGGCACCTGAGGACACTTGAGAACCATCTACCGCTGTCCCTGCTGGAGAGGGAGTACACAATTGCGTCTGGTCCTGGTTTCCATTCCATACAGGAGGTTGCATTGGCGTGCTAAGGGAAAGGATTGGAGGAGCAAACATGGGTTCTTGATTGCAATGTAGTGGATTGAATGGGGGTAGGAGACACCTGAGTTTGCCGGCCAGGCCAGTTTGTTCAGACTGGAGTGGCAACATCCTAAACATTAATGTCCACAAAGGTTGATGATGGATGTAAAGCAAAAGATAGGGTAATTGTATATGTTGTCAGTACATGAAATGAAAAACAAATAAACAATTATTCACTTCACAATAATACCAATCACACATACCTGTGATAACATAGTTCACAACTGAGATTATACACCCTCTTTGGTTACTGATTACTTATCACTTTGGTTACTGAAGCTTAAGACCACAAATTCAAAGACTGGAGTTGGTTTCTAAAACAATTCACAAAATCTGGTAACCATACTTAGTTATACGAGTTTTAGTTTACATCCGTTTAGTTCATCACCTTTATACTTCAACAATTACGTGCATATAAAATAATGAATAAACTTCAAAGGTTTCCAGCACAAAGTGAGAAAGTTCAAAACTATTTTTACCTTATAACGGGGCTTGCACTTCAGTTCAGTTCATTTTCTAAAGCAAACAAAAAGCATTTATCAAAATGAGGGTCATCACATACTTCGCTTCAAGTTTTCAAGTCTTCTAGTCCCTGTTCGGATGCCATTTTCTTTGACGGTAGTGATCCTAGCTATGCCCGTTGAATCAATCACCTTTCACAGAACATACAAAATATACAATACCAGCACTTTTACAGTTGTATAAATGTCCTTTTTTAATTTAACTCATAAGTTGGACTCATTTCTTTTTTATAACATACCTTGCTTATTTAAAGCATATCAAAGTACACACCAACAAACAAATCACCAAAAACTCATCTCATGAAATCATCATATAAGACAGCATCAGTGGATCAAGTGGATCAGTGGAAAGAGGGAGAAAAATATACAGGAATTATCAATAGTAAATCAAGAGATCAATATTTGTAAATATTCAGACACAGTATTTGTCAATGCATCAAGTATTTTTCAGTTCAAATGAATGAATAAATACCTCATACATTCATTCATTCATTCAAAGTCCATAATGTAAACATAATGCAAAATAATCATCAACTCATAACACATCAACCCATGACTGTTTCAACAATTCAGATAACTAATTTGAATGTTCGTGTCCTTAAATGTAGGATTCAAAAGAAACATGATTGACGTTTGTGTGTGTGTGTGTCTGGTTGCGGTGTGGGTTAGATGAACACTAAACTCATCTTTTTCGAGAGCCGGTGGTGATTAGGTGGCTTCATTGAGGAAGAATGAACTGTTAAAAGGCCTACCTGGAGTCCGACGCACAGTCAGTGGATTTGCGGTCCGCCCAAGACAAGACAAAACTCACTCACAGTTAGCGTTCCAATCCTGTGTAGTTCAAACACGGCTGAATAACAAATGTCGCAGCGAACATCTGGACACTTGTCCATTGTGCGAAACTCCCATAGCACGGTAATCGTCAGTCTCGTTGTTTCATTGTCGGCTTCTCCAACCGCTCAAACTTCTCAAAACGTAATGTTTGATGATTCAGCTTCCGTACGGCCCAAACACAACTAGGAAAGGAGCAGCCTACAGGAATTTCATGGAATTTCGTATCCTCTGGCCAAATTTACATAATCTCAGATCAGATTTTTGGTGGGGAATCTGGAAAAGAAACACTGTCCTCATTAGAAGTCGGTGTAGCCTACTATAAGAATTTTGAAACTGATTTTTCAAGGTTAAAAAAAACGTTCGTAGCCTACAATTGCTTTAAAGGCACATGTAAGATTTTTTTTATTAAAATATCCAAAAACCACTAGAACAGTGTTATATAGCCCATGTTGCTGACTTGTGTACTTACATTATCCCAAATGTTTCGAAGAATGTTTAAATCCAGAGGAATAAGCTATTTTAACTAGTGACACGGACCGTCCGTATAGTGTCATTGTTTCACCTGCCAATGATGTCATAACCCCTCGATTTCTGGTTTTGTTTTGTAGAAAACATGGAAACACCAAAGACGCTTTAATATGCTATGCATTTTATAAGCTATTTTAACTAGTGACACGGACCGTGTCCATAGTGTCATTGTTTCACCTGCCAATGATGTCATAACCCCTCGATTTCTGGTTTTGTTTTGTAGAAAACATGGAAACACCAAAGACGCTTTAATATGTTGTGCGTTTTAATAGACCGGTGACGACTGCAGAGTAGCCGACGCTCGTTTAGCGGCCTCGTTTCGCTTCGACAGCTTTCAGCCTCACCCTGCTTCATTCTACTACGTTAATAAATCATTAGCTCATCCATGAACATGATTTCTGCCCGAGTCCCGTCGGATTGCATCGGCTGTGGGGATGAAGACCACAACTCCCATGATTCCACACTCAGTCACGGCGTCATCAAACTACGCCTTTGTCTCTTTGTTTATTTTGAACACGCGAAAATTACATATTGTGTCTTTAAATCTTGGAGGCTGAATTCAGTTTCGGAAAGCTATAGCTACATACTGTGGTAAAGTTGGTTTCATATTCACATATTCGAAGTTATGATTTCAATAACTTCCTTACGCTACATACACTGAAACTGGGTCAAAACACAACATCTGTGAATAATAAAAAGGATTATAATACTTTCTACGATCACATTAAGATTTCACAGCGCACAATAATAGACTATTACCTTGAGTATTATGGCAAGCAATCTGAATTTGCTGGCAACTTATGGAGTAACTCTACAAATGGTTGAAGGAGATGCATGCTTGGCATACTAAATTAGACACACATATTCTGAAGCTGTTTCCAGACAGGTCCTGACAGCTTATTATTGTACATATTTAGGCTGTTGTGACAGACAAGCTGGCAGAGTCAGAGAGACCGGAACAAACTTTAGACACAAACATCACAATCTGTAGGACATAGGTGTGAATGTGAGGCTGTGGAAGAAATGCAGTGAAATACTTGCTTCTACAACACAGTTAAATATAGCCTAATACTTGTTTTATAGGATTTAAATTATATATATATATATATATATATATATATATATATATATGTATGATAAAAGTTTGTAACCAAGGCGCAGTTTTTAAACAAGGCACAGATGTTGTACTTTTAATTTTGTTAAAATCATAGCCTTAATTTAATGAACAGGAACAAATTAGTACAATTTAACCATGATTTACCTAAAATGAGGGAATAAATTCTTAATTAGTGTGACCAATGATGTCTTGTTTTTTTCCCACATCATGTGTTAGAATAATGTACGCTGATGAATCGTTTACAATACGATCAGAAATGTACAAAAAATTTAAATATAATCAGTTTTGATTTCAAGTTAACTAGAGCTGTATTTGGCCTGAGTCTGCTTTATTGGAACATATAAGACACAATGTTCTCATCAAAACTGCTGATTCCATAATGCCCCAATCAACGGCCTGAGTCAGAGGATAATGTTGTTATGGGTGTGTCTCCCTGAATTATTTTTAGTGCAATTTAATGATGTATTTGGTTCCTCCCATTCTTACTTTCATCTTTGTATTCAGTATTCAACCTCATTATGCCACTTCCTGTTTATCAAGTAATCAAGAACAAGAATGTCAGTCCTTTATATATATATATATATAATTTTTTTTGTTGTAAATTTAGGGGAAAAAATAGGGTCTAAAGTTATGGATGAGTAATATTTTGTTCTTGAAAATGTTTGTGTGCTGATTTTATACACAAATTTGTGCATACGCATGGTTAGTGAATGAGATCTATTGTTTTAAATTTCAGGCTATTCAACACACCAAGCTATTGTATGGATTCAGAAGATTTTTTTAGAGGTGTCAGTGGTCAAATTTTTTTTAATATTCTCTGTATGGAAGAAAGCAGCTTGGAGATCCTGCAAATTTTCTCCATTCCTGTTTCAGGGAAGTAATAAATCCCGATTTGAAGCAACATGATATTTTCTTAAAGAAAAATATACTTGGGTGCACTTATATGGTGAGAAGATAACTATTCGTCGCTCTGGAGGCAGTGTTTATGCAAATGTTTGTGCCCAGGTGACGTCACCTTGCTCATCAGATCCAAAACAAGCCATTTTTGGAGCTTGATTAAATAAATGCTTTGTTCATAATGAGGAGGACGTTTTAAGCTATGAAACTTGCAGGATGTTTTAATGATACAAAGATCTCTTATATGCCCAAAGATCAAGGCAAATTTGATTTCTCATGTCATGACCCCTTTAAGCAGAGTGTCTTAATAGGCTACTTAATACTTTATACTTAATATCTAACTAATATTAGACCTATTGCAAAGAAAATACTGCTGTTTTTACATAGTGTAAATAGAATCTATCGCTATTTGCACTTAGTGTAAATAGCATGGCTAAGAAAATACTGTTTCTTTCGTGTAAATAGAATCCATTACTATTTGCACTTAGTGCAATGGATTCTATTTACACTAAGTTAAAGTAACAGTACATTTAGTGCAAATAGCCGCTGCCAATATTAAGTCTATAAGTAATTCTGTCTACTTTGCATGTATACGAGCAGAGGCTGACTTGCCCATTAGGCAAAAGTAGGCGACTGCCTTGGGCCCCCAAAAGCCAAGGGCCCCCTAAAATGCTTTTCATACTCAAGATGCGCACTAAGCTCTGACATGAGAATGGTTGCTTTTTACAGTGTTTATCACCACGACAACTGTCTGCGTGTCCGAGTTGAACACACTTCTCGTGTATCCTGCTTGTAGCAAATGAAAATATCATGTATCTGAAGCTGTAATTAAATATTGAGCAACAACGCATATTATATGTTTATTGTTTTAAATGCCGCGTACTCATTTATGAGAAGGACCCAAGTAGAGGACGCTTACGCAGTTACTTGTTTGGTTGATATAATCCTTAGGTGAGTAAATGTATAATTTCCATTTCAATATTTTTTCATTTTCATTTAAATTTGAAGTTAAAATAACTAAAAAAGAATGAAAAAAATTCCTGATGAAGGTCATGCAACGTAGTCAATAAATATTTTGATATTTTTTGCATAGATAGATTTGTTTTTTGCTTTTTAGTTAAAATAACTAAAATAAGTGTATTTTAAAGTTTAGAATTAGACAGCCTTCAGCACACAGGCTTACGCTGGTAACTCTTCAGTGGACTTTCATCCTCAATATAGGCTATATTTTTCTCATTCTCAGTAATTAAAAGTTTTTATATGAATGAATCTCTGAAGGGAACCGACTGTCTTCAGAAAAGTTTCGCATTTTCATTTTATCTGATAAAGTAGCCTTTATGAGCAGCCTTTGTTTACAGCTGTTACCGGGGAAACCGCTGTATTTCTGATGTTCCAAAAGCGCTTCCTGCTGGCAGAGAATGAATGTGCATTTTCAATAATCCCGTCTGCATTTTTTTGTTCAGACCAATGCAAAATCCACACACATAACCTCGTTTTAAATTAATATCATAATTTATATTTCCAACTCATCTCTTTTCTTAAAAAATGGTTTAAAGGCTCAGTTGTGAGGTTTATCATTTTATAATTTATATTGTTTTTGTGAAAACTGTAAATCAATTGCTATTTCGTGGTCTACAGCATGAAAGAAAGCCATTATAACATGTACATGAAAAATGTAGAAACATTGGACAACTGTGGGGCATCACTGTACAGCAGCAAGCATCACAACAAAAAAGGAACCTCAAGGCTGATCTAGGTAAATGTGTGCAAATATATAGGGCCCCATTCCTATATTTTGCCTGGGGCCCCCAAATCACTAAATCCGCCTCTGTATACGAGTATATGACGTTTTGGTATCGTCCATGTAGGTGAACAGAGTTAAGTGGCGTACGCGTGAGCAGTTCTTTAATCCCACACACCTGCTCCACATGCTGCATCCACTCCGTGTTTTCCATCAGTCTCAGCCGAGGCGCTATGCCGCTATCCAGCATTATGTGGACAACACGATTTAACAGTGCACATTAACTGCAGAAAACAGTGTGGATGGCACGAGATGCGGGATGCTCGTGGATCAGCGTGGATCATCGATGAGCGTCACATAGCAGCAGGATATGAAATAGCGTTTATAATGAATACTGCGCTTACTGTGGATGAATCCGGCTGAAGATGATTGTTGCGTCTGCGGAGTCTCGTAGCTGAAGTGGAGGGATCTTGCATACTTCTGCTCATGCAGGGCAAACACACACGATAAGTCTGACTTCACGAAACATCTTCTGACATTATTTCCATTAAAGGACAGCTGTGTTTGTCAGTTTAGACCTTTTAGATTTGACTGACAGATGTCTTATGATGAATGACTGCAGTTTAGGACCCTTTGCTGTGACTCTTTGAAGTATGTAGCCTAAATAAAATTCCCATGTGGAGTTTATTTATAAGAACTTGTGAATACGGATGAAAGCGCACAGGAGGACTCGATATTCAAGTGCAGGATGCATTTTACCAATCCAAAATGGTAAGTGGTTATGGTAATTAAAAAAAAAAAACTAGGCTATATCAGCCAAATGACAAGCATCATAAAACGCAGTCTGATTCAAGTTGTCAGTTACATTTGTTGTTGGTCAGTTGGTTATGTTGGAGATTCATACAATGTAGCCTATGTCTGATTTTCAGAAGCCTGTTGTGTCTCAAAACCTAGTGAGCTGCCTACCTTGAACATATTTTTGGGTGATACGAAAGGGTGCCTTACAAACGCATAAATGGATTTTGCCAGATAGGCTAAATATAGCAGAAATAATGTTAATTAAATGTGAAATTATAAATAGAGAATTCTAAATGAAAAACATTATTTTAATGTACGGTCAGTCGGTCATTATCATCCTGAAATGGTTTATTTTGAGACAGTGTACATTATCTAGCTTATTACGTGCTACTTATTAAATAAATACACGGGCAATGGAAATGACTTTAGTTCAATTATTTTGTTACTTGTAGATTAAGATCCGCAAAGAAAAATAGCCCAAATATGTAGAAAACTATTAATTTAGCAAGAATATTTAGGCTATTATAGGCTAATAAATAGGCTATTAAAATACGAATTTATATATTATTATGAATAAAGCCTATAAAGAGTAGCTAGTCGTTCCGAAAATTCCTTATCTTAAAGTCTCTCTCATCGATCTTCTTGTGTCCTACCGGTTCGTGGTTCTGTGGGGACCCCTGGACATCTTGTTATCAAAAGTTTTGTTCACTGTAAAAGTAATACTTGAGTACTCCGAAGCCAATGTAACAAAGTTATTAACCGTTACAAGTCGAAAGATAAAGCCTTATTAATTATTTTAATTTGTGCTTGTATGAGCAGAGAGAGAGAGAGGGCGAGACGGCGGAGAGATTCAAGACACTCGAAAGTAGTCCCGGCATATATGATATGATATTTTGTGGTCTGTTTTACAGCGTTAATTTATATTTATTTCGTCGCTGAATGGTACGATTGACCAATCAGAATAAAGTATTATAGGGAATGTAATGAAAATAATAAAATACCCTGTCAGGATAATAGCAAATGATGTTATTTTGCGTTTCATTTACACATGAAAGCAAATCTTTTAACATCTTCGAAAGCATTTTTGTTAAAGTTGACCTAATAAACTGGTAATAAAATGGTATCTAGATGTTGGCAGTGTGAGTGTTTTGACATATAAAGCCTCATGGTAGACTTGGGTTTAAGTCCAGCCCAGGTCATGTTCTCTTCCTAGTGTCCTCCCTTGCTGACTTAGCCTACTGTCTTTATTACTGTGTCTATCAATAAAATAGACAGTTTATGGTTTCCATCAGTTCAGTGCACATCCCACATTACATTTGCTTTATGTTTTTAAGATGCGATTCGCTGGATTCCGAACACCAAAATCTTTCATGGCCTTTGTGATGAGAAGATGGAAAATCTTACTGGTGCTGAATGTGTTTACGATGGCCGGCTTCATCACTTTTTGGGGCAAGTGCAATTTACGCACAACCAAAGCTGTTGGTCAACAGGCGGTGGCTGCTGATGTGAGAGGACAGACGCATCTGAATGGATCTGCTCAGGAGACCAGCATCACTCATGATGTGCTCTTAAAGAGACTGGGATCACTGGAAGATGTGGTGTACAGACAACTGAATGGTAACTTCTTCATTATCATAAAAAACTGCATTATTCACAAAAATGCCCTTTTACAGAACAAGAAAGCCATGAGTCATTTGTGTTGAATAGGTTTGTCCAAGTCTCTTGGACTCATTGAAGGTTTTGGAGGCCGAGGTAGAGGAGGTCTACCAGCAACACTTACGCCAGAGGAAGAAAAGGAGGCCAAATACCTGAGGGAGAAATATGGCTACAATGCATTTCTGAGTGACAAAATCTCTCTGGATAGATCTATTCCAGATTATCGACCCAGCAAGTGAGTGTCACTGGCTTTTTAAAAATTTTTACCCTAAAAAATATCTATACAAAAACCTACAGTTTTTGCTCTTGGTGTAATATGGAATGAGTTAACTGACTAGCAAAGTTATGGCATAGTTTTGTATTCTTTGTCATATTTGTCATTTAATCACAAAAACCCACTGCAATAGTTTAGCTAGAATGTCTAGAACCATTTGCTTAAGAGATTTTCCTTTTACCAAGATTAAAAAGTGACTCAGATTCACAGGAAAGTGACATTTAGTGTTTCTAAGTTCAATTAAGTGAGGTTTTATAAATAAGTTTCATTTTTGAGACCCACTAGGCTCTGTAATTGTTACAGTGAAAATGTGCAAATAAGCAAAGCAAAAAGTGGCTTTTCTTTTGTTAGGTTTCACAGCCTTGTGCACCAAAGATTCAAAGAGGTGGTTTGTTTCAAAGACAACAAAATCCTCTGTATCCATGTATGTGTGTTTTTATAGATGCAAAAAGGCCTTTTATTCCCGTGACCTGCCACAGATCTCCATCATTTTCATCTTTGTAAATGAGGCGTTGTCTGTCATCCTGCGTTCAGTCCATTCAGCTGTCAACCACACACCAGCTCATCTCCTAAAGGAAATCATCTTGGTGGATGACAACAGTGATGACGGTGAGAAACAAGACAATTTTGGCTCTAAATTACATGGCACAAAATCATATTAAGTGGTTATTCTAATGGTTTTCTCTGGCGAACCATAAAATTATATGAAAAAAAGGAAGTCCTCCTGGAAAGTTTGTATTTACCAGTTGGGAAGTCATAATTGTGTTGTCAGGTGTGTTCAAGTCACTTTGGTTGGAGCAAGATGGCGATGCACAAAATTAAGCAAACATTTTTTTTAATTTTTTTTTTACTCTTACTACAATAATGAATAATGAATGTGCATCAGGTGTGTTTTTGTGTTATCTTCTAAAGGTGAAGCAAAAAGTTATAAATTCTATTATAATTGTACAATACTACTGTGTTTTGTACATTCAACTTAGCTAGTTTTATTGTAAGTGAAAAATAGTAATTTCATGCATTTCAACACATTTCCTGTCACCTACAGATGTTGCATCAATTGCATCCACCATGTTTTCTCACTGAAATGTCCCCAACTCCAAGAAAATCCTGAGTTTCCCACTTGTAATTATGACATTGTGGTGGTTCATATGCATTACACTCATAAGTAAGATCTTTCCTACAGAACTCGTACGTACCTTCTTTTGCCTTGTACCAATAAGAAACCACTAAATACTCATCCAAAACCCCCAGTAACCGCATACCAATGCACTAAAAACCACTCAGAACACCTTAGAAACTTAGAAAATAGAAAATGCAAAAATCTAGCTTCATAAACCATTCTGACAAGGTTTAATCCATTGTGTTGCATTTGAGCGCGAGAGTCAACACTGATAACCTGGAGTAGTTTGCCAAGCACTCTTTGCTCACGTTGCGCATGGCCATGCCTGTCTATTGTATCACAGTGTGTGCCTTCCCAGAGAGACAGTTCAATTTCCATCACATTGTTGGCATGAGCCGGTGGCGGAGGGCCAATCGTCCATCAGCGCAGGGGGAAAAGTCTGCATTTGCTGAAATGAGGGGGCAGCACACCCATCTCTGTCCTCATAATGTCAGTGATTCACGGTTTGTCACTCGGAATGCAGATGACAGTGTTTAACGTGGGGATCGGGAACACTTTCCAAGAACGTGTTTTCCAGGGGGGTGGTGTGGATCCCCGTAGCACAGATCAAAGGCACGGAAGAGTTTTGGTGTAGGAGACACATTCCCTCTGGTCTGGTTTAAACACAGCGACGAGCACTCATGCACCATGAAACGAGATTTCTCCCTCTTTACCGTTTATGTGTGTGTGTGTTTATGCATGACAGTACAACTGAAAGGGCCACTGGAGGAGTATGTCAACAAACGCTACTCGGGTCTTATCAAAATAGTGCGCAATCAGAAGAGAGAAGGCCTCATCCGGGCTCGCATCGAGGGCTGGAAAGTGGCCACTGGGGAGGTGACTGGCTTCTTTGATGCCCATGTTGAGTTCACGCCTGCATGGTGAGAATCTAGCACTTGCTACAATATGCTGCTGGTTTTATAGATGGTCTCACTCACACCTCGACTTCTCAGGCCTTGTTTACACCTGGTATTAACATCCGTCTTGGGTGATCTAAACTGAGCTGCTCAGCCAAGACAGACCGCTGTTTACAACCAGTAGTAACATATATCTCAAATATGTCTCTTGTGACTCTTGTGATTGGATTTCAAGTGGAGGGTCTCTAAATTTGTGATTTCATGCATTAATCACTATGCCAGTGGTAAAGTGTGTTTACAAAGTCAAAATAAGAAAGAAAAAGCATAGAAAATCAGTGTTTCTCTCAAATATACTAATGAATTTTAATCCGAAATCTAAACTTTTTTTTTTTACATATTGGAAAAGTATAAAACTTAAAAAACCTAACCAGCCTAATATGGTTTACTGGTCTCAATTGGATCAAAATGGGTTTAGCTGGTCTCACATCCTACCAGGATGGTTTAGCTGAATTTCCAGTCTGGCAAAACTGGTGACCATCTGAAAGTGATTCAAACCTCTCTAAAAGAGATTTGAGAACACCTAAGACTAGTATTGCAAGGAATGCTGTCACATGTGGTTTTGGCCCTGTTGACACCTGGTATATTAAGATGCATTTTCAGTGATCTGGTCACAAGTGGTTAGCCAAGGTGCATTACTGTTTACACCTGTGCTGTTTGTAATTGCCCCCTATACCCTCATTCACTATTCCCTACATTAGTCCTCTAATATAGTCCAGTTGAAGGAGTAAATGAAAACAAATGAGCAAATTCGTGTGCTAAGTGCACTGGAAGGGCTGCCACTTCTGCATAGTTTGCTTGCTGCTTAATAAACATTTGAAACTAAGCAAACTGTCAGCTCCAGTAGTAATGAAAATATTTATCTTGAACTCTTTCATGGAAACTAGCATGTATAACCCACATTGGACAAGCAGTTTGGAAAATGGATGAATGGATGATTCAGCTGCAGGCGCCATCTTCTGGCGAGATGCGGGAATTCATTCGGCACAACCCTAACATTGCATTATGGGTATTCTCTAGCTGTTGAGTGTACATTGGTTGTACACTCGTTATTGCGGTGCATTATGGGATTGAATGTGTGAACTTGATAACATCCACTATGGTTTCGGACACCACTACAAATGGCTGTCCCCTCAAATAGTGCCTATTTAAGGGTATGGGGGCGATTTTAGACACAGCCCTGGTCTTAACATGTGCTTTAAATGTGTCTTCTGTGACTACTTGAAGACTACATCAGGGGTGTTCAATCCTGTTCCTGGAGATCTGCCTAACTGCAGACTTCAGTTCATTTGCCTGTATTTATCAAGTGCTCCTGAAGATCTTAATTAGCTGGTTCAGTTGTGTTGTGTTTGATCAGGGTTGGAGCTGAACTTTGCAGGATGGTAGATCTCCAGGAACAGGATTGGGCACCTCTGCTCTACATCCTTTTCATGGATGCGCCAAATGCGATACACAAATACAATTTAATTAAATGGAGCCATTACGCTGCTTACGAGGGAGTGGGAAACCAAGAGAATGGAAAGGGTACAAATGGTAACGCAATTGTAATCAATGTGTTTTGGCACAGCATAGCGAATGTGGAATAAATTTTTTTGGAGTGCTTTCTCAAAAGAAGCCCAAGGCGAGTCTTCGAATGCATTTGTCCACATGAACGTCTACACTACGAAAGCAACCCTTTCATAGTGGACCCTGTTCACAGATGTATTTAGTGTTGTGCTTTCATGAGCAAACCAAACAGATATGAATACCACGTGTAAACAGAGTTTCAGTTCATGTTTCCTCTGTAGGTCCATCTAATTGGCTGATGTGAGGTGAGAAACCAGCCAACACATTCGCAAGCCAGGATTAGATTTAGCTCCACAGCAGAGTTGAAGAAGTGTTATTGGCACTGTGCAATACAGCTTTGCTTATAATGATCTAACCTCTAAATCCCCTTGTCAGGGCTGAACCAGTTCTGTCTAGAATCAAGGAGAACCACAAGAGGATCATACTGCCCTCCATAGATAACATTAAAGACGAGACGTTTGAGCTGGAACGCTATGAGAACTCAGGCCATGGTTATAACTGGGAGCTCTGGTGTATGTATATCAGCCCACCGAAACAGTGGTGGGATGAAGGAGACACTTCTGCACCTATCAGGTAGGATCCTACTGGACTTTCATCCATTCTGAACACAGTCCTGGGTTTCATATTTTTCATTTACTTTTGGGATAGTTCACCCAAAAATGAAAAATGTCATTAATTACTAACCCTCATGTCGTTCCAAACCTGTAAGACCTTCGTTCATCTTCAGAACACAAATTAAGATATTTTTGATGAAATCCGAGAGCTTTCTGACCCTGCATAGACAACAACGCAACTGACGCGTTCAAGGCCCAGAAAGGTAGTAAGGACATCGTTAAAATAGATTATAAAGAAATGATTATAAGAAATATATAAGAAATGATTGGACAAGTACAGCACACAAAGAGGGCGCAAACTCTTTATAGCAGGACTTGCTTGTCCAGCTGTGCAATGTCACTTTATATATCTGCTCTGGTTGTTTTAAATCCTCTGAAACATACAAAAAGGTATAGAAGGAAAATACACAGGAGTATTTTTACGTGTTTCACTCAAAGGCTGAAACTAAACAGAGTGAATTGAAAGTTTATGTGACTGTACAAAGTACATTAATATTTAATGATGTTGGCTTGTTTGGTTTGTGATTGGTTTTCTGTTGCTAAACAACTGGCCATGATATTCTAGCACAGCATTGTTTCACACTGTGTTCCTTTGGCACTGCCGTTCAGCACTGCACTATTTCATAACCTATGGTTATGAAAAAAGTATGAAAGTGGCTTAATGCAAAGTGGTCTTAATATAGTGTAAACAGTGCTTATAAAATAAAATATATTTTAGTAGTTAAAAGATACATTTTACACTGCCACTATTCTCAATATATTACATTATTTTCAATTATTTATACTTATTTTTTCAATATTGACATTCATTATTTCTTCGTTAATTATTCAGTATATTAGAGAAGAAACAGCATTGAAAATAAGTGTAAAATCTGTATTTTTAGGACGCCTGCAATGATAGGCTGCTCTTTTGTGGTAAACCGGGAATACTTTGGGGAGTTGGGCCTACTGGACGCAGGGATGGACGTGTATGGAGGCGAAAATATAGAGCTGGGAATCAGGGTTAGTATGCCACCCACATCCCTCCGCTAAAGTAGAACATTCATAACTTAGCCTCCCTACGCTCAGTGCACAGAGCCTTCATTTGAAAAGAATTTTAGTTTTTTTTCTTCTAAAATTATGCCAGAACTGAAGTTTGATAGGTGTATGTGTATTTTTAAATCCCAGGTTTGGCTGTGTGGGGGAAGCATGGAAGTTCTGCCTTGTTCCAGAGTGGCCCATATTGCAAGAACAAAAAAGCCCTACCACAGTAACATTGCCTTTCACACTAGGCGCAATGCACTTAGGGTGGCAGAAGTCTGGATGGACCAATACAAATCAAATGTCTATTTGGCATGGAACCTCCCAATGAAGGTAAGCACTTGACATATTTGCAGTATTATAATAATAAATAGTATAATACTTCACTCTCTTTGTCCATACAGAACCATGGCATTGACTATGGAGACATATCCCAGAGACTAGCGCTCAGGAAAAGACTCCAGTGCAAAAACTTTGAGTGGTACCTCGACAATATCTATCCAGAGATGAGGAGATACAACAACACTCTCTTTTATGGAGAGGTGAGTACCACATTAAATGAATAAAGTTGCGGTCACATTTATTATCTTTTGGCAAATTTTCATGGACGAAAGATTTCACTACGCAGAGTTCACAATGGGTTCAATATGGTTACATGGATTTGCCATGTTGACCAACAGAAAGCTGCTTGGTTTGAAAGTGTGTGAGCTGTGCTTTATACATCAAACTGACAAGATAATGGACCTTTTTTGCCTACAAAATTTTTCTAATGTGACTGCACCATTCACCCTCATGTCCTTCCAAACCTGTCTGACTTTCTTCTAGGAAACAAAAAAAAACAAATTTTGAAGAAGGTCCTCAGCGCACTTGAGGACAATGAAAGTGAATAGGGACTAGGGCTGTCAAGCTCCCAAAAATGACAAAAATAACCATAAAAGTGTCACGCAAGTGATCAGTTTGACTCTTGTACTATATTCAAAGTCTTCTGAAACCAATGATATAATAGTGTGAGGAGTCAACCATGATTTGGCTAAAATCTTACCAATCATCTTACTGCAGCATTCAAGTTTTGTACGCGTTTATTCAAAAATATTGACAAGTCATGCAATGATTTCATATTAGTTACCACTGTGACACCAAAATGGTGTTTAGAGTCAATGAAGCCAAAACTTAAATTTCAACTGGCTCTTCACACAACCCTAGCGTATGGATTTAGAAGTCATATGAACCACTTTTGTGAAACTTTTATGATGCCTTTTTGTCATTTTTGGAGTTTAACAGCACCAGTTTTCTGTCAAGGTGCCAGAAATATTTGTAATATACAAAAAAAAGCGATGTAATGAGGGTGAGTAAATGGTGACAGAATTTTCACTTTTGTGCGAACCATCATTTTAAGAAGGCACTGCATCGTTAATTATGTCTTAGTTTTATCAAAACAGATTTCATAGTAAGAGAAAAACGTTTTAATCAACAAAAAGCAGGCCAAACTATCAGCTGCTTACATCTTTTTAATGTGTTCTAGATACGCAATACCAATGTGACCCATCTGTGTGTGGACCAGGGTATAAAGGAAAACCACACAGCAACTCTGCACCCCTGCCATGGCTGGGGCCCTCAGGTAGAGCCGCAACTCCTCACAGCTATACATCTCCACAGACCTGACCTCCACTAAACCTCTACTCACTCTGCACGCAGGAAATAGGTTACGTCTAGAGGGAGTCTCTTCATGACATAGTTCTCCGCATTCTGTTCATCTGGCAACTAAGCAATGAAATGAAAAGATGGCGCGAAACAAGAAAGAAATTATATTTTCTAGTTCAAGAAGTCAATCTGGAGACTGTAACTTCTAGATCTAGTCTTGACAAGTTTGCATATCTGCACTGGAGCTTGACCCAGCTAATAATTATAATAAATTAATAGTCATTATGGAACTGCCAAAAACTATCTGGCAAACATCATCAGCATAGGGTGCCAAAATGCCCCTGAATGACTCAGTGACCCAGTTACCAAATCACTGAATTAAATAAATTCATATTATCCCCTCTGTGGTCTATTTTGTAGCTGGGTCGCTACACTAAGGAGGGTTATCTTTTCCTGGGTCCTCTGGGAAGCACTGGCGAAGATACGCGGTGTGTGGTGGACGATAAAATCAGCAGCTACCCACAGCTCCTGAATTGTGAGAAAGTCTCTAGCGTACGGCAGAAAACTTGGCACTTTGCACAGGTGAATGGGTCATGTTTTATATAGAGCACTTTGTAAAAATTGTCCTTTTGCCTTTGATCACTAAAATGATTCTTTTTATTTTTGTTCCCTGAAGAATGAAGCAATCATCAACCGAGCTACAGGACGCTGTCTTGAGGTAGTGCCGGCTAATGTCTACTTCGGCTACACTCTGATCCTGCGTTCCTGCACTGGCCAGAAGTGGAACATCAAGAATTTGATGAAACAGGACTGAGGGCAGTGAGTCACCGACCTTAGAATGTCGGGAATCTCTACAGCCTTCATGGAACTTTAGAAAATGGATCCAGTTGTGTGGAACTCAAGGGGTGCTGATCATGTTTGCGTGTTTTGGGTTTTTGGTCTTACTACATTCCACATTACAAAAAATAAGACACTTGAAGCACCACTGCATACTGTAGGTTCCTCAGATTTCCACCTTCTGGAAAACCGTCTCAGGTTACTTGTGTAACCATGGTTCCCTGAGTAGGGAACGAGACACTGCGTCCTCTAGGGGTCGCTATGGGGAACGCCTCGTCGTGACCCGTGTCTGAAGCATACATTGAAAAAACACCAACTCGTTGGCCGGCGACAGCCATGACGTCACTACCGGTGCGACTACAGTATAAATAGGCGCCGGGAGCTACACATCATTCACTTCTTCGTCTGAAGCTTGCATCCGCAGCATGGCAAGAAACCTAGAGGACGCAGGGTCTCGTTCCCTACTCAGGGAACAATGGTTACATAAGTAACCTGAGACGTTCCCTTTCATGGGAACTTCGAACTGCGTCCTCTAGGGGTCGCTATGGAGAACGCCTCGTCGTGACCCGTGTCTGAAGCATACATTGAAAAAAGCTCATTCCCTTCCGTGCCTCAGCAGCGGTGGGTCCTGAATCGCGGGAAGCAGATGGCTGCCCCTCTTTCCTCGAAAAGAGAGACAAACGAGAGCGGAGCTTTCCCCTTGGAAAAAACGCTCGCAGTGCACGCCGATTGCCCCCTCGGAGGCATTGCGTGCGTGCTCTTCGCCCAAACAAATAAAGCATAGATCGTGTGTGTCATCAGATGTTAAACAAGGCGTGAGTGCGTTCCACTTCGTGAAGTGGACGGGGGTAGTTTATATGGACAGACCCTCGACCACTCGATCTTGACCGAGGGAGCGAGTCTGCTTCATATGCACACTTCAGGCCGCTCCATAGACCACAATGCAACACGATATGACGTCATCGCAGATCGCGTTTAATTTATCCCCACCCCAAACAACGCTATAATATAAATAAATAAATAATATAAATAAATAATATAAATGATTGTTTTCTTTTACATTTATAACAGTTCAAGCACACCTATATACATATAGAATGCTGCACCAAACAAAATTGTAAGGGGAAAAATATAAACAATAAACCAACTCCATAGCGGATTCTAAGTGATCAAGCTTAAGACGTTCCAATTCAGCCCATTCCAAGGGTTCCACCAGTAGTGGTCACTCATGCAATGTAATCAATGACGTACATTCGAGTAAACGAGACGGAGGGAAGTTTGCGAGTGAAGGGCATAAAAAATGGACCAGAACGCAGCCCCTGTGTTTACAAAGCGAATGTGCAAAGAAAGTCAAACGCCCTTTACAAAAAAAAAAAAGGTAAAACAACAATGTCGGACGATTTCGAAGTTGGAGGAGAAAATGAGATGGAGTTTTTCACCCTACCCTACCTTTTTGAACCGAAGTACACAGATGAAGTACTAACCGCGCATGACCTTTCCAACATGATTACGCAATGCGTGAAGTCACACATTTGTGGTTAAAAAGTATATACATTTTATATAAATAATTTTTTTTTAGAAAATAACCGATCGTTTGGCTAGATAAGACCCTTATTCCTCTGCTGGGATCATGTAGAACCCTGTGTAGAAGACTGCAATTTAGACCTTCAACCCATTGGCCACCATCGAAGTCCACTATATGGAGAAAAATGCTGGAAGTGAACTTATCCTTTAAGTCTATTCTTAAAATATACACATGCAGATTTACTTCACATCCGGGAAAACGTGTTCATATGTTCATAACAGCTTTATTTAGACTTAATTTGTAGTAATTTTGAGTTGTGCTATCTGTATTTCTTCTTACATTCTCTTGCGTTAGGTTTTCACCGTCAGCGGCTATGGATCCCAGTGTGTCTTCTGTTTAAATAAGCTGTCTGCTCTGGAAATATGTTATTTATTGCATATTTTTTTTCTACAGTAGCCCCTCACGAGAATGACATTATGATATGTGTGCAGTTTAACAGTAACTATGGTAACTGAGCTCTATCTGCTGTTGAATGGATCCTGTAGTAGTCATACTGTTACTTTGAACCACACTAAAGCAACAAGGCCAGTATGTAGGCGATAGGAATATAGGAAAAATGATCGTCAGGGATTGTCGACCGAGTTACATAAGGACATGTTACATGAGTCATAAACTGTACATGTAACTACAGTTTCCTCAGATGTTGTTGCACCCATACCGTCTTCCATTTTGACTGATTTGAATAAAATGGTGAACTGCTGCGTTGCAGTGCTCGGTGTCCTAAATCTAAAAAAGAATTTAAACGCCCTATATAAGTACCTCACTTGTTACTTTACCTGAGGAACTGTTGGCAACAACAAAGCAGCGTATCTAAAGATCAAAGCATGTAACGCTCCACAAAAATTGTTAGGTTGTCATTTGAAGATTAGTGGCAAACACTTCAATGTTCCTGTGACAGGAGGATGATGGGCTACCAAGAGGCTGATCTGATGTGTCAAAAAGCACCAGCTGAGCTTTCTCACACAACAATCCTTCCTTCAGCAATGGTAAGGCTGTTCTAACTTAAAAGGACATCAGCTGTGCATACTAATCGACCCTCTGAGCGCCTCCTACCACTGAGCCAAACCTCTCCTGCTGTGATGCTTCAGGCTCTGTGTGACTGACAACTCCCAGTCATGTGAGCCGCGCCACATGTTTGAGGGCTGTTAAATATTCAACCGCTGTTTATTATGCATTTACAACTCGAATTAGGGCAAATATTCTTTTTCATCTTTCCATATTAAACAACTCTGGCAGCTGTATCGGCAGCTCTGCAGTATAGGCCTATCGGCTTATGGATTTTCTTTGTTGCAGAGGCTTTCACATTTTATAGGAGGCTTGTTTCATTTTATGGTAAGCTGTGAAGCAGTGAGTAATTGTAGCGGTTCATAGCTCTCGAATACACATAATGACTTTGTAGTTCATAGTACAAGAGTAAATAATTTAAATAGATGATACGCCCCCATAGTTCATCACCATTGATATTGATCATCATGATTCATTACTGGCTCATTAACTTAGTGATTCACCCTCAGAGCTTAGAGGCATGGCTGATGTGTGACTGTGAATAAGTGTTGTATGGCTTCATATTTTGACTAAAACCCATTACTTAGCTACCATTTGTCTTTGTGCTTTGCATCTCAGTTCCAAAAGTGGTGGTACAGTCTAACTGCACTGGGACTTTGTATTAAGGCAGTCACATTGGCAAAATTTCACAGGCACAGGCAAAAAAAGGTCCTTTGTCGCATGGAGTCACTTTCAAACCAAGCAGATTTCTGTTGGTCAACGCCACAATTTGCGTGACCAACAAAAAACAAAATCTGCTAGGGGGACATTTTGCCCTCGTGCAAAACTCCCGATTACATGTATACCAAGCAATGTGTCTGTCATGATCCCTGTCTGTGACGCTCGTCTGTTACAGTGTCACATTTACTGTTGTACTTGTTTATATTTACTTGCGCAAATCCAGTTATTCCTATGAAAGCCATTTTCTGGCATGGGAAATTATGAGGTATTTATGACTTTGTCTCACAATTTAAGAAAAAAGTCAAAATTGCCAGATATAAACAGAATTCTGACTCGCAATTTTGAGTCTACATCGCGCAATTCTGTCTTTATTTCTCCACATTCTGAGTTTACATCTTGCAATTTTGGCTGTTTTCCGACAAAAAAAAAAAAAAGGTAATTGAGGTAATTTTTATCTAACAATTCTAACATTTTTATGCAATAGCGAGTTATTTCTAACAATCCCATTTTTCTCTAAAAAACTATATATAAACTTTTTTAAAGAACTGCATGAAAAACAGTTGTTCTTACATTTTTTAAAAATGAGTCACTGAATTATTCCCTCACCCTTTCAAATTATTTCAAAATACTACTCATTTAGGACCGAAACTCCGCTGCTCTGTGTTGATAGGGGTTGATTCTGCTGTAGTCTTGTTTGGAACTATTTGGAACTACAGAATAGACAACTGTAAAGTAACTGGCAATGATATTGTCTAAAATACTCAGAATTAACTTACCTGCATCCTTGTGACAGTGGAACAATGTCAATTTTGCTTGTGAGATACTGTGAAAATACTAAAGCAATTGCATTTTTTTTTTACCTTAAAATATCAGTTTAAAAATCATTCTGATGGTACACTGACTTCTAAGTCAAACATTTTCTGTTTCTTTCCCACATTTCCCTCCGAACGTCTGTTCTGGGAGTAATAATGAGCAAGTACGAAATCCGCGAAGAGGGCTGATTGCTTTACGGCGCAGCAACAAATGCACGTGTACAGAGATCCTCTGTAATTATGACAGTGAATCCCACTCACTTAACTGTAGGGGGCTACAAAGTCGCAAAAATATACACAAACTACATACAGTTGCTTCAAGTCTGTCTATTCAGTTCACGCACCCACAACAGAGAACAGTTTTTATGGAATGATAAACAAGAGCAACAAAAACTATATTAATCAGTAATGGGCAGTGTGATATGTCTTGAGGTAGGCCTATTTTTTCAGGAAACAGAAAAGATGCCACAAATATTACAAAAATGCTTTATTGCATAAACTCTATGCATTTGTCCTGTACATATTTGAATATGTATATTAAAATCATCTATGGGCAGCTTGCAAGAAGCTAGTCTCAACTACATAGCTAAATATTATGCATGCAAAGTATACAGATATATCATTAAGTGAATAACTATAAATATGGCTATTTACATTATTTATTTTTTTTTACAATTGAATGTAGCCAACTGCACCACCACATCACCTGTGTTTGCCAAACCCTAAAGTCTTCTTTTGAAATACAACCCACTTTAAAGGGTTACTTCACCCAAAAATGAAAATTAGAGAGAGCAAAACAAAAAGCCAGTCACGAATTAGAAGCACTAAACGAGGATTTGTAAAGAAAAATGCTTTCGATATAAGCCAAGGGGAGACTGGTTTTCCTTTGGTAAAGTAAGGAAACTTTGCTTCCTTTGCTCCTGTAAACAAACTCGCGAGACTAGCATATCTCACAGGCGCGTGTGCTGCACATACATCCTACGTCATCTGCCCGGAATGGCTTGCACGTATGACAGTCAGCGGAAGTGAGAAAAAAGTATTTATAATATTTTAAATATGGATATTTTTCTAAAAAAATCGCATCGATTCACTACAGGAGGCCTTTATTCACGTGTGAGGCACGTTTTATTATGGATGCACGCGCTTTATTTGACTACTTTTGGACTGTTGAACAAAAACACCTGCCTACTCCCATTCTAATGCTTGGAAGAGCAAGGAAAATGTTTAATATAACTCCGATTCGATTCGTCGAATTCGGACGAAAGTCATATACACCTAGTATGCTTTAAAGGGTGAGTAAAACATGGGCTAATTTTCATTTTTGGATGAACTAACCCTTTAAATAGCCTACAGAACCACTTTAATCAGATTTCATGGGATACTTTGTTCACATTATTATCCTAAAAGGCAATTTTACAATATTGTCTTTAAATAATGGCATAAACTGAAATAATTGACTGTGTATATTGGTATAACATTCCATCATTCCTAAAATCACACCCAACCCAAGAATATAATTAAGGTGTAATTTTTCACATTCACCACACAATTGTGGAGGTCAAAATCATCTACACACATAGTATATATCATTTTATCAACCCATCCAGATCTTTAGTTGAATGCTACAAGCTAATGTTACATTCTAGATCAGACAAGGACAGTATGAGGACAAACACAGTGAATGAAGTAATCACGTCCACCACCAGGTGTCGCTATTGTACCAGAATGAACTATCCACTCGCTCCAACCGCACATGGATCAACATTTGAGTGAGAAAAAGGGGTTGGAGTGGACTAACATTATACCTTTATAATTTCAGTGTACGCACCTTTATTCTCTAAAGTACACCTGTGCAGACAAATATGGCTTTAGTCAGGGGTCTTGGGGGAGAACGGAGAGCTGGCAGACGTATATTGATTTCAGCCGCCCCCTCAGTAGCCCTGACACGATCTGTGCAGAATGTACTGTTTTAAACTATCATGCACGAACAGAAAACACACATGTAAAGCTCTATTTACAAAGTTCTGCTCATTCACATGCATTATAAAGTGGAAGCAGACCTCAGGAAACATGGTGGAGAACATACCAGTGCGTTTTCTACAGGTGTCCAGAGGAGACATTCATGAAACACAAAAAGAAGAAATGCATCAGGCACAGAGTTTTAGCCATCGCACCTATGTGAAAGATACAATCATCTTCCAGTATCATTCTTTTCCTTTTTACAATCCCAATATTGAAGATGTGAAGCATTCATTACATACATCTATTGAAACATCAACAATGCAGTGCTACGGTGGCTTTAATACAGACAGAGAATGAAATGCAATATGAACATGCACCATACACATAGCCATAACCAAAGATGACTGTGGCTCATGATAAAGTGAAGGACATCTTCAATGCAGCTCAAAAAGGGAGGTTGGTGTAATAAAAGTAACAAAGATTTTTCTAGCAGGTTGATGGCAGTGCAAAACAACCCAAGCTCATCCACTAACATGAATCTGAGAGCCGTCATAAACCTTTCAGAAATGCTGAAAATGAACAGGTCTCAACAGGTATTACCCTTAAAAACACTGATAACTGGCCAGAAATGTAGCATTAAGACAAATCAAGCGCTTTGAAGTACTGCAAAACCCACACATCTTCACTCATTAGGCCCAGATGGAACCTGTAGACATTTTCAGCTCTAATTTTGTCAGAAAAGATTTTAAATATGGTCAGATGTGTTAAACTGACCTGAGAGTATTACAGTCTTAAAGGTGGCTGAAATCATAATCAAATAATCTAAAATCTTAGCAGTATATTGTCTTGTTTTAAGAGTGTTTAGATATTTCTGATGGAAAACAAGATCAATTTACCAGAGAAGATATATATCTTGTTGATAAGTTTATAAATATTAATAATGATTAAGTTATATATTATTTATATAACAATATTATAAATTCATTATATAATAATATACAATTATAGTACTTAAAATACAAATGTTTTACATTTTCAAATTTATCTTCTCAAGTAGATATATCTTTATAGATATATCATTTTATCTGTATTTTTGTCATTTTCCATTATCTAAAACTTAAAATAATTCAGAAGCAAAACTGCAATTTGTCATTTTAAAAGGTCAAATTATTGTGTAAGAATTAAGTTTATAATATTTAATTAAATATAAAATGATTTATATAATATGGAATTCTTTATATAATTCCTAACATTTTATGTAATTTTGCAAAGTAAATCTTGTTTGGAGAATGTTAAAGAGCAGGTCATATGGGTTTTATAACGTAGCTATCCTTAAATGAAAAAAATCTGCAAAGTTGTTAATCAAAAAAGTGCATGATAAATAAAGATATTGTCTCTCAAAAGAGAGAGTCGATTCTGAATCGCCTTAACGAGTCGTCATATTTTCGAATCTTTTGCCTGTTACCGGTAAACGTCACTGGGTAACACATTTGCATAATCCTGTAGCGTCTGGACCAATCAAACACACAATATATATTTTGTTATGAAGTAGTTCTGATAATTCTCTGTGAACCCACTATTTCCTAAGAATGTAGACTGACGTTGTTCTAATTACTTCGTTTAATAATACAGAATGTAGTGTAGCGCACAGACTTTATAATCATTGTGAAATTGCTTCTGCACGATTTCGCAAGTGTTTTTGTATTTTATGTCATTATTATAAGAACAGATTGGAGCACTATATTATTGTTTTATGTAAAGGTGCTTTGTCAATGGTAGTGCTCGCTAACTTGCTCAAGGACTCCTCTCTGTGCCAATCACAGCAGGCTTGGCCAGCTGACCAATCAGAGCAGAGTAGGCTTATGGAAGGGAGGGGTTTGCTCCAAACTTGCTTGGAACGAATCGTTTCGAAATCATTGGCAAATGACTCTAATATTAAATGTATATTCTGAGAAAATTACAATGTTTTCTGACCTTAGATGCATTTAAACCTGTTGTAGGGGACTCCAACACAATATTAAGACACTTTAAAATACCATATGACCTGTTCTTTAAGATATTTTCTTTGGAAAATTTACAACAATACTGCTTAAGAAAAATTACGAAAAATGAAATGTACACCAATGTGTTTACATAATGTAGATGTCATTGCAAAAACATATAAACAACATAACTGAATAAAGTGCTGCAGCTGTGATGTCAAAACATAGAAGACTAATTCGCCACAGGTTTCACTGTTGTGTTTTTTTTTTTTTTATCTGGTTTTTCAATTAATGAGTAAAATAAGGTCTGTGGTAACTGAAACTTGATGAAACTTGGAGTTTTGTTGTACAACATGAACTGCACACACCCACACCCTAAACATTATTTATATGTAATTACTATATAGTTATTACAAACATGTTTTTTTTTTAAATAACTGCTTCAAAATCATGTTTTCATTATGGATGTGTATAATTTATGTTGTAGATCAAAATTATATCATCAATTTAAATTAACCACAGATCTTGTTTTACTCATAAATTGAAAAAAACCCATCATAAAAACCCATAGGAAAATCTTGAGGGAACCCATGGCGAATTAGTCTTCTGGGTTTTGACGTCACGACTGCAGGACTCTATATGGTAGATAATTTTACCCAAAGCAACCTAAAATGCTTTCAAGATATACATTCATTTCCTGGGAATTAGACCTGTTTCGCCATGCTGTACCAGTTTGAACAAAACAACTGTCGGAACAAACATGGAAATAGAACTTATGAATGACGGCAGTTCTAATTTTGTGGAAATCTGCACAACTTTCCGTTGTGTTTCAACATTTTGTGTGGGCGTGCTCATTACAAACCACTTCAGGAAAAGCATTAGACACAGGAAGATCGCACAATCGAATAGCAGAGCACATTCGAAATGATGAAAACTATGTGTCAGGCTCATGGATTTTTGGAGCTGACGACTATGGATTTAATTATGGACGACAACGAGCGCTCCTTCCCCGGCCTCCCACCATCCCCCGAGCCAGAAAAGCACTCTGGCAAGAGCAGACATAAATAGTCTCCGGAGTGGATGCTGTAACTCTCCCTCCACAAAGGTGTAATGAGTTGCCAATTACTTTTGCCTTCCTACATCGACAGCAGGCCCGAACCCAGCAGAAGCTCATCAGCGAATCCCTGCTGAAATATCTGAAGCCACGGAGGAGACGGCGACGGTTTATGAACTCCTGCGTGTTATTGCATTAGGGAACAGAGGTGGCACGAAAAGCAGAAAGTCAGCCCTTTAAAGTCCCTGCCTGAGAGATGAGGCCCCGTGTAACATGCTGGCTTGGCTCGCCTCTACACTTCCTGTGTCGCTTGGTCTGCGTGGAGAAGTAACGGGAGAATACAAATAAAAAAAAGAATAAAAAGCTCCTCTTTTCAGTAGTGAGGTGTTTGGTTTTGTTTCTTGAGTTTCGACAACTTCATCCACAGACATGCACATGCAGGCTCCGCCCCGCTCACAGTGGTGTCGCTACTCCATGCCGTTGCGCAGCATCTGATTGGCTGCGATGAGCATGACGCTGATGATGAAGGCCATGGCGAACGCGCATATCAGGCTCTTGCGCACACACGTCTGCCGATTCTTCTTTTTGGGATGAACTGCAATGACACAAAAACAGCGATTTAGTCTGAGGAAAACAAGCCAGCGATTAGCATATATCGCATTAGTGTCTGAATGCGTAGGTGTCGATTTGCATTCTAGCCGACCGCCTTTCATCTGCCAATCTGACCCATCTAAATAAAGCGGCGTTTCTCACGCAGCTGTGAGGTGGAGGTGTTTTGACCAGGGCTCGAGGTTCACCTGAGCACTTGTGGCGGCTCGGCTCACGAGCGTCTGGGGTGACAGTGGGGTCTGGGCCGAGAATAGAGCCAGTTATTAGGAGCTTCTGGGAACACACAGCGAGACAGATTGTGTGCCAGCCTCACCCCGTGATATCATTTTCCGCTCCAGTCTTTCTTCTGGCACAGAGCGCTAGTCAGCAAGTCCCGCCCCCTGCAGCCAATCCCTGGCCTGGTTACGGCAGAGAGGAAGCACGATAATGAGCGAACGTAGCGACTCTTCTGCCTGAGTGTGTGTTGCTAAGGAGAACTTTCGTTTTTGCCCCACTCTCGCCTTTGCAAATGGCAGCAGAGAAAAGTCCAGATAAAATGTCTCGCAGCGAGCTCAGCATGTTTTGAACTTCAAAGGTCTCAACAGCACTGCAACCCTCTTGTGAAAAAGAAGTGCGCGTAACTGTATTGAAAGTGCATGTGTAGTTTACTTCAAAAGTATATTTGTAAAAAACTGTACTTGCAGATAATATAGAATATTATGAAATAAAAGGCCAATTAAGTGTACCTAAAGAGTGTACATTTTTATTTTATTTCTTGACACACTTAAGTACTTTTAACATACATTTAATACACATTTACATTTACATTTAGTCATTTAGCAGATGCTTTTATCCAAAGCGACTTAAAAATGATGACAATAGAAGCAATCAAAACCAACAAAAGAGCAATAAAATGCAAGTGCTATGACAAGTCTGTTAGCTTAACGCAGTACACGTAGCAAGATATATATATATATATATATATATATATATACTTAAGTACTTAAGTACTTTTTAAAAAGTGCAATTTGTATGAATGTAATTTAAATGTCCATTTTAAATCCTTCAAACATATATTTAAAAAAAAACTGTACTTGCAGATAATATTGAAAATTATTAAATAAAAGGCCAATTAAGGGTGCCTAAAGAGTGTACATTTTTATTTTCTATTCATTTGATTTTTTGACACACTTAAGTACTTTTAACATACATTTAAAACACTTTAGTACTTTTAAAAAAGTGCAATTTGTAGTAATGTAAATTAAATGTCCATTTTAAATCATTTTTTAAAATTATCTTTAGTCATGCTTTAAAGAAGTACAATTATTTGATTATAACATATGATGATATTATTTTAACAGTAGTATGTTGTTTGTTATTACATTTAAAGTTGATTCATTTTTAATGTACTAAACTGCAACTTCATCTTTATTGTGCAAATAGATGGCATATATTTTTAAAAGGAATTGCAATAAAGTATATTTCAGTTTAAAATAAATGCTTGTCAGTACATTTGCCATTACACTTTAACCATATTACAAAGACCATATAAGTAATTATGAGATTACTTATAAAGATACTTAAGTCCTACTTAAGTGAGTCAAAAAGCTAATTACATTTAATATAAATATAAACTAAGACACTTTAAATTTAAACTAATATATCTGTGTATTCTATCATTTCATTTAATTGCAATTATGGAATTTAGTGTTCGACAACATTACATTCAGTTCACACTTAATTTAAATCTTTTAAAGTATATTAAGTACTCGTATGCTAAAGTACTTTTCCAACGTTAAAAACCCTCAGTACAAAAAGTACACAAGCATGACGCCATTTTATACTGCTGTAAAGTTGCACTTTTTGCTTTTACTTTTTGCATTTTCTTTTCTGCTAGCATCACCAAATGAAATGCTAAATCCCCATTCATCTCAATGGCAGTTGTTTGGCTAGTTTTAGTTCAAGAGTTTTAGTTAGCTTTGCTTGTGTCTCTAGATTCATTAACACACATCTCAGTGTGTGGTCTGTTGACAACACCTAAGCTCGGCCCAGGTGCCACCATGAATGATTCATAAAGACACAGAGGGCTCAACAGAAGGTGTGGATGAGGGTTGCTTTAGCGCTGTGGACATCTGTTACTGCTGGTAGGACAGAGACTTACGCTGTTGGCATAAGGGATGTGCTTGACCCCTGCAATGCTAACACTGTGCTAGCATGGTCCATACATACTGAATATTCATACACTCAAATCATTCACTAAGTGCACAAAGTAGCTTTCTAATGCCTATTGCTGAATGTGTACTGATTTAAAATTTAAATTGTGGTTGATATTATAAAGATTTATAGGGATTAATAATTGTATGGCAGAAACAATAGATTGCTAGTATTCTATTCTGAATTCAGCAGTGGTGTATAAAGTACCTGAAAGCCATACTCAAGTAAAAGTACAGATATCTTACCAGAAAATGACTTTGGTAGAAGTTGAAGTCACCGTTTAGAATATTACTTGAGTAAAAATCTTAAAGTATGTGATATTTATTGTACTTAAGTACAAAAAGTATTTTTTTAATCTTAAACGTACTTAAGTATTGAAAGTAAAAGTACAAGTAAATGCAAAATGGAAAAGAAGCAAATAAATATATATAGGATATATAATAAATATATATAAAATGTTCATACACAGCTTGAGTAGCAAGATTGTGTTCAGTTTTAACGCTTTCATCCATTTTGTATTTTTGGGTAAGAATAAGAAGCACTTCATCCGGTACTTAAGTGTCTTTCATTCCAACATAAGAAAACATTTCGGAATCTGTATCTGAAATAGCATTTAGATGTATTTACACAGTTATGTATCTCAGAG